>NC_084586.2:1200000-1217500 GCF_033978685.3 Nerophis lumbriciformis
GTTGCATCGGACCAGTTCTTCCTCCCAGGGAATCTAAGTTACTGGTCAATCCCAAGTTCTTTCGATGACATATATGCTGAGTAAGAAGGACCATCAAGACAGAATTTGAATATTTTCAAGTTTTACTAAACTTTAGGAGATCAGTTTAGCCAATACATTCATATCGGCTACTCTAGTTGATCTGATCTTCAAACGGAAAAGCCCACTCCTTTGCACACAAAGAAAACCCCCATCTCTCCCCCTCGCAACACTGATAAGGGAAGAGTGGGTATTGTATTTCACATTCCAAGGGTGAAGACACTAACCAGGCATCTGAAATGTCTAAAGAAACTGGTAGAAGGAACAAAGGAAAAGTACTAGGTACTCTAAACATGCCTATGTAAAAAGAAATAACTCTTAACCATTTATGCATCCTCCACAGTGTCCCGATAAAACATTTTACTTACGACATCATACCGATATTGGAGCCTTGAGTATTGGCCGATGCCGATATTGATCTGCAAGGATATTAGGAGGTGTCAAAAAAATATATAGATTTTCAAATTAATCGCGATTCTTATTTGTAATGATTCCCAATGGATTAAAAAAATGTAATACAAAATTCCCTTATTTTTATTTGACTTTATTTAATGTTTTGGTAGAATTTTATTCGACAAAAACAGTTTTCTTTCAAGTAATATAAACAATTATCTATTTTATGGAGGAGAGTAGTTCATCATAGATCTGCCACCCAATGTTACTAAAAAAAAAAGATATTAGCCTAGAGGGTGGGGGGGGGGGGGGGGGGGGGGGGTTACCCACATATGCGGTCCTCTCCAAGGTTTCTCATAGTCATTTACATCAACGTCCCACGGGGGTGAGTTTTTCCTTGCCCTTATGCGGGCTCTGTACCGAGGATGTCGTTGTGGCTTGTGCAGCCCTTTGAGACACTTGTGATTTAGGATTATATAAATAAACATTGATTGATTGATTGATTGAAATTGCCTTTCAAATGTCTATTCTTGGTGTTGGGTTTTATCAAGTAAAGTTCCCCCAAAAATGCGACTTATACTCCAGTGCGACTTATATATGTTTTTTTTTTTCTTCTTTATTATGCACTTATACTCCGAAAAATATGGCACTCATTTAAATCCTTTGTTTTTTACACTAAAGGAACAAAAACAATAACAACAAAAAAGATTTCGGGAAAACAAAAATATCAATCGACCATTAATTGGTATCGACCCTACCTATTTATGGTCCAAACTCTACTAACGTCATGATCCATTGCCCAGATCATGTTTTATTTTGGTTTGACTTCCTCAGTTCTGTTTCAGCACCCCTGGGTTTGTGTTTTCTTGGTTGCCATGGGTGCTGATTATTTTCACCTGCCTCTGATTAAGTGTTTCGGAACGCTCACCTGCTCCCGGGCACTAAACCACAGAGCTACTTGTTGCTGCTTTTCGCCACACTGAGTCTGGCTGTCTGGTTTGCTGAATGCAACAAGTTACCTGTGTTTTCCGTTTGATTCCTGAGCTAAGCTTTGCCATTGGTTTGCTTGTTTTCCATGCTAAGCTTTTCCTTTAGCTTACCATAGCTTCCCGGCACACTTCCTATATGTTTGTATTCCTGCCTGACTGATTTATGGACAATAAATCATTGTCTTACCTGCACCCTAGCTTCAGAGTTCCATCTGCATTCTGGGAATAAGGGTCACTTATTTATTGTGTTGTTTCAAGCTAGTTTAGCGGCTAGCTTAGCAATTAGCTTACCTGCTTTAATTTTCCTGTTTGTAACATGCTTGCCTTCTTCCAGTGACCTGTAAGAATCGTAGTTAAGTTGCCGTAACGGAGGATTATTGGCGTAGGGAAGCGGCTCCACGCCGTGTATTGAGATGAATAGTTAGCCGCTAGCCACCTGTGTGGTAGCTAATTCTTATAAAGATAGGCTTTAAATGTTTAAAAGTGCAGGGAACTGATGATTCATTGACACCGATATCATCTTTAGTCGTTCCAAAGTGTCAAATATGCAGAAAGTTTGTCGTGGTATCTCTGTTTTCCGTTCGATTCCTGAGCTAAGTTTTGCCATGTTTTCCATGCTAAGCTTTTCCTTTAGCTTACCATAGCTTCCCGTGCTATCGGCACGCTTCCTATATGTTTGTATTCCTGCCTGCCTGATTTATGCACAATAAATCATTGTCTTACCTGCACGCTACCTTCAGAGTTCCATCTGCATCCTGGGAATAAGGGTCAATTATTTCATGTGGTGTTTCAAGCTAGTTTAGCGGCTAGCTTAGCAACTAGCTTGCCTGCTTCAGCTTGATTGTCCTGTTTGAAACATGCTTACCTTCTTCCAGTGACCTGTAAGAATCGTAGTTAAGTTGCCGCAACGGAGGATTATTGGCGTAGGGAAGCGGCTCCACGCCGTGTATTGAGATGAACAGCTAGCCGCTAGCCACCTGTGTGGTAGCTAATTCTTATAAAGTTAAGCTTTAAACGTTTAAAAGTGCAGTGAACTGATGATTCATTAACACCGATATCATCTTGAGTCGTTCCAAAGTGTCAAATATGCAGAAACTTTGTCGTGGTCTCTCTGTTTTCCGTTCGATTCCTGAGCTAAGTTTTGCCATTGGTTTGCATGTTTTCCATGCTAAGCTTTTCCTTTAGCTTACCATAGCTTCCCGTGCTATCTTCTTATATTTTTGTATTCCTGCCTGACTGATTTATGGACAATAAATCATTGTCTTACCTGCACGCTACCTTCAGAGTTCCATCTGCATCCTGGGAATAAGGGTCACTTATTTCTTGTGTTGTTTCAGGCTAGCTTAGCAACTATCTTGTCTGCTTCAGCTTGATTTGCCTGTTTGTAACATGCTTACTTTCTTCCAGTGACCTGTAAGAATCTTAGTTAAGTTGCCGCAACGGACGATTATTGGCGTAGGGAAGCGGCTCCACGCTGTGTATTGAGATGAATAGTTAGCCGCTAGCCACCTGTGTGGTAGCTAATTCTTACAAAAATAGGCTTTAAACGTTTAAAAGTGCAGGGAACTGATGATTCATTGACACCGATATCCTCTTGAGTCGTTCCAAAGTGTCAAATATGCAGAAACTTTGTCGTGGTCTCTCTGTTTTCCGTTCGATTCCTGAGCTAAGTTTTGCCATTGGTTTGCATGTTTTCCATGCTAAGCTTTTCCTTTAGCTTACCATAGCTTCCCGTGCTATCTTCTTATATTTTTGTATTCCTGCCTGACTGATTTATGGACAATAAATCATTGTCTTACCTGCACGCTACCTTCTGAGTTCCATCTGCATCCTGGGAATAAGGGTCACTTATTTCTTGTGTTGTTTCAAGCTAGTTTAGCGGCTAGCTTAGCAATTAGCTTGCCTGCTTCAGCTTGATTTTCCTGTTTGTAACATGCTTACCTGTAAGAATTGTTAGCCACCTGTGTGGTAGCTAATTCTTATAAAAATAGGCTTTAAACGTTTAAAAAGTGTATCTTTGTAATGAAATGATGATTCATTGACACCGATATCATCTTTAGTCGTTGCAAAGTGTCAAATATGCAGAAAGTTTGTCGTGGCATCTCTGTTTAATCAAATCACACGGCGGTTCGTCTCGCTAATGGCGGCGTATTAACCACAACAGAGTTGTCGTCACAGGGTTGTGCGGGCGCACCGACCCACGCGCCGCGCCGCGCCGTCCGACACGGGTCAGCGAAGACGCGGCAAGGTGGCGGCCCACCTACGACCCGCGCACTTACTGGGTTGACTGGCTTTTAGAGCCACACCTGAGACGTGGTCGTGGTGGTCATAAAACAATTACAGCGCACCAAACTCAACACATAATTGTTTCTTTACATGCCTATTGATTATGCGTCCTCATGTTTTATCAACGTAACGCAGGATTCCCCCACATCTGTTTCACGGACATGAATGCCTGACCTATTTAACGGCCGCATTATTGAAAAGTTCTCCATCATTGTTTGTGACCACAGCCTATAAGAACGCTTGTTATTTTCTCATTTCAAATTCCATCTGAGTGAAAAAGAAGGACATGCATCCGGCATCCAAGAGTCAGGAATCAGTGAGGGAATATTGATGAACTCCAAAGCATGCTGGGAAGGATTCTACTGTATGTGCACCTTTTTTGTTTTTAGAATATTCACCATCTCATGAAAGTGTGCTCTCAAAATGTGATCAATTTCACTTTATAATTATTTCTTTAATTAATTCATTCATTCATTTCAAAATCGACATATTTAGGCGTCACTTTAAAATTCAAAAAATATATTTTTGCAACAACAAATATATTTTTGCAACAAAAAATATATATTTTGGGGGGAAAAAAATCCATCTATCCATTTTGTACCGCTTATAGAAAAGCCTACACATTTATTTATTTTTGTATAATTTTTTTTTGTTTAAAAAACAAACAAACATTTGGCTGTAAATATTTTGTTTTTGTTTTTTGTTTACCAATTAATTTGTTTGGTTACAGCTCAACTTCAACCTTCATGCCCAAATGCACAAGCTATCATCCAATACTGGCCAATAAAAAGGCTTCTAACATATTGTTCAGAGGAGGCTCCGCCCACAAGTTTGATGTTGTCTCATAACCATGCAAAAAAGAAAATAGATTTGACACCAAAATAAAAAGATTTGCAATCAAAAAGAAATGTGCACCCAAATTCAATGTGTAAACCAAAAAAAAAAAACAGTCAACAACCCAAAAAACGATTTGTAACCAACTAAAAAAAAAAGATTTGCAACAAACAAAACAAAAACAAATTTTGCAAGCAATAAAATAAGTGTAATCAAAAAAAACAATTTTGAACAAAAAAAAAAATATTTGTAACCGAAAAAATTATTCGGAAACCAAAAAACTATTTTTAACAACAACAAAAAAGAGATGTGTACATAATAAAGATTTATAACTAAAGAAAAAAAAATTACAACCAAAAAAAAAATACAAAACGATTTTGGAAAAAAAAGGTAATTTATTACCGGAAAAATGGTTTGTGACCAAAAAGCTATTTTAACAACAGTAAAAAAATGTTACTAACAAAATACAATGTCTAAACCAAAAAAAGACAACCCAAAGAACGATTTGTAACCAACTGAAAAAAAGATTAGAAACAAATAGAAAAAATAAAAACATTTGCAAGCAATAAAATGTGTGCCATCTAAAAAAACCACGTGTAGTCAAAAACAGATTTGTAAGAGAAAAAACGATTTTCAACCAAAAAACCAAATTTTTCACTGAAAAAAAATTATTCAAAACCAAAAAACTATTTTAAACAACAACAAAAAGAGATTTGTAACATAATAATCCATCCATCCATCCATTTTCTACCGCTTATTCATATTTATAACAAAAAAAGACTTGACACCAAAAAAAAAATACTTCAACAACAAATAAAAAAGATTTACAACCCAAAAAAAACCCGATAAATTATTATTTATTAAAATTGTATTACACCAATAATAAACAACAACAAAAAGATTTTTAACAAAAACCAAAAAAAGCAACCCAAAACCGATTTGTATCCAACTGAAAAAAAGATTAAAAACAAACAAAAACAATTTGCTAGCAATAAAAAAAAAGATGTGTAGTCAAAAACAGATTTGTAACCAAAAACCCGATTTTGAACCAAAAAAAAGAAGATTTGTAACGGAAAAAATTATTCAAAACCAAAAAACATTTTTTAGATTTGTAACATAATAAAGATTTGTAAAAACAAATAAAAAAAATAAAAATGAATGATTCGAAACTAAAGAAATAAGTTTTGACACCAAAAAAAAAGTACTATTTGAAAGCAAAACAAATATTTCACTAACAAATATAAAAGACTCACAACCAAAAAACCAAAAACCATTTGGAAAAAAAAGATAATTTATTACCAGAAAAATAGGTTAGGACCAAAAAACAGAAAAAATTTATTTTTGACACATAAAAAAAGATTTGCAAATAAAACAACCAATGTGTAACCAAAAAATAATTTCCATTAAAAAAAAAAATACAATAGAAAATTAAAAAGATATGCAGTCAAAAACAACATTTGGAACAAAAAAATTTAATTAAACGATTTGCAACCAAAAAATGGTTAAAAAAAAAAAAGGCAAAAAAACAAATAGAAAAAAAGATTCGTACTCCAAAAAAAATTGTAACCAAAAAACTATTTACAACAAATATGTTTCCTTCGTGACTGGTGCTCACTTGTCTGTAAAAATTCAAAAATTACATTTTTTATCAACTTTGCTGGTTAAACTGAAAGTTGGACATTCCATTCGGCACCAGCTGGTCCTCTAGTTTCTGTGTCTCTGTTTCAGAGACTGCTGGTCATTCTTCTGCTAGCAATGGTCCGTGTTGTTTAGAAGGGCGCCCCTCCCTCACCTGCTTTACTTTCACTATCGATTTTAGGTGATGTTGTGGACAAAGTCCATCTGACCTCTGGAGAGCCTTAAATACATCATCCAGTGGGCGAGCCTCCTGAGACTCTTGTTACTTTCACTTTCTGGGGCGAGTGCAGCTGTTGCTACCTTTAACAATTAGTCCAAAGCACATAGCAGCAGCGTGTGGGCCGTAGAAAAGGTGCATTGGTGCGGGTGAAGGGCGTTAGCGGCCTCCTACATGTGTTCCTCTAATTGGCGTTATTAATCAGCGCCGGTGTTTAACAACCTCATCCGTGCGTGAGAAGTCGGTCTGAACACACCTCAGAGTTGTTGACGGAAACCCAACTTGGAACTAGCCAAGCAGCAATCATCATCAACACACAAATTAATTAACGTCTGACCTCTCGGAACACTTTGTTTGCTGTAAACACTTTGTGGTGACTAATTGAAGATGTCAATCTGCCTTCCCCTACCCCAAAAAATAGGTAATTGATAGCTTATGTTGTTGGTTTTTTTTACTTTATTCAAAGCATAACAATTTCCAACTTGTGTTTTGTACCTAAAGCTTTTTATTTTTCTACCAAAAATCATAAGAACGCCATTGTCAGAAAAATTGCTTATGTAAATTATCAATAAACTTTTCGTTCTCTGAGTTCCCAGTGAACAGACGAAAGCTGTCTTTGTTGCACCAAGCCAAAGGCTTGGAAAATTCCGCTGTGTACGATGGGAGGAGACGGGAGGGGTTATCTATTGTGATCCAAGACTTGCCCAAGTTCGATCCAGGACCAGTCCAAGCCCGAGGCATCTTTTTCTTTTGTGTTAATGTGACCGAAAACAATGGCTGCTTACATACCCCCCATTCCTTTAGAAACAGCTGATGCTATGTAAACAGGGAATATCCAAATAAAAGAGGAGACATGAACCTTTTTTCGTTAGAGCTTGGATGACACTGTAAGAGGTTACAGGTCGACACGTTTCTCCTCAAATCGAGCAAAATTTAATTCTGTCTCCGTTTATTTCCTTGCTTCTTGTCTTGTTTAATAGATGTCGTCGATGTTTGAACCTGACAGCCATCATTGGCTGTCCTACGTTGTAGAGCTAATTTAGTGAGGACTTCACGGTACGATATGTATCACGATACTTGAGCCACGATACGATACAGTATTGTGATACTGTGATTCTTCATAGCTCAGTGATAGATTTAAAATGCAGCCTCAAAAACAAAGTGTATTTAAGTCTATAGTACAGGCCTGGGTAACTATTTTCACTCGGGGGGGCCAAATCTAGAGAAATAAATGTGTCTATTTTTAGGAACACTAATACAAAACCTCACAATAATGTCTGATTGAATGCTAAAAACGTTACGACAGACCGCCTTAAAAAAACGGAAATGGAATTTTTATTTTTTTTACTGAATGAGACACCCAGAATGTACATGAAAATAAAGAATGTGGGATTTACAATATTAACTATGAAGGATAAAACACTGAATATTGACAACATATGAACGTCACACCCCCTCTCGATCGACATATTTTACAATAAAGCGAAACGCGACAAAAATGCAACAAACAGCGAAATATGAACACGACAGGTAAAAAAATCCCACCTACAATCTGATACATCTGATACATCAATAAGCTTTAGAACTTTCTTGCAAAAATCTCCTTCCGTGTCTGTCCCTGACACCCGCATTTCAGGCTGACACTCTGTGGAAATGCTCCCCACCCACACTGCTTGGTGCCTCGTCCGAGCTGCTGTGACTTATATCGCCATAGTAACTAGTATATCATGCAAAAGCGCAGATTCCAACCATTGAAATACTTTGTATAGTTCAAGACTTACGCTCATTTGAAAACATCACTGCACATCATAATGGCAGCTACAGTTTGTGCTTTAGTAGATGAGAGTAATAATACAAAAATTAAAACAATTGTATTAATTATTATTAAAAGAGTATACTTCTTCCCATTACTCTTTTGAGATATGTTTAATTTAATTTTATTTCATTTTATTTTATTAAATCAATTTTATTTTATTTTTTTGTGAAATAATAATATTGCCATTGAGCACAAGACATACTACATGTATGACATCCTCAATAAACAACAATATTACGATTACTATTACTAGAGTCAAAATTGATTGGACGAAGGGAGTCCAAAAAATTAATAATTCCTATGATCTATTTCCATTTATTGTAACTGAATGTATGAAAAGTTGATTAAATATTTGGACTTCTAAATGTAAAAAAAAAAAAAAATTGTTTAATTCTACAACTGAAATGGTAGTCAGCCCAAAACATGACCTAAAAAAATGATAAAAAAATAATAATTAAAAAAATCCATTATTAAAATGATATCACATCGATATAATGTTTTTTGTTTGTTTAAAACAGGGGTTCCCAAACTTTTTGACTCGGGGGCCGCATTGGGTTAAAACTATTTGACCGGGAGCCTGGCTATATACATATATATATATATATATATATATATATATATATTAGAGATGTAAATAATAAATGCTTTAAAATGTAATATCGGAAATTATCGGTATCGTTTTTTTTATTATCGGTATTAAGTTGTTTTTTGTTGTTGTTTTTGTCATCAACATAAAAAACACAAGATACACTTACAATTAGTGCACCAACCCAAAAAACCTTCCTCCCGCATTTACACTCATTCAAACGAAAGGGTTGTTTCTTTCTGTTATTAATATTCTGTTTCCTACATTATATATCAATATATATCAATACAGTCTGCAAGGGACGCACATGATTGTGCGTGCTGCTGGTCCACTAATAGTACTAACCTTTAACAGTTCATTTTACTAATTTTCATTAATTACTAGTTTCTATGTAACTGTTTTTATATTGTTTTACTTTCTTTTTTATTCAAGAAAATGTTTTTTTATTTATTTATCTTATTTTATTTTATTATTTTTTTTTTTTTAAAGGACCTTATCTTCACCATACCTGGTTGTCCAAATTAGGCATAATAATGTGTTAATTCCACGACTGTATATATCGGTATCGGTTGACATCGGTATCGGTAATTAAGGAGTTGGACAATATCGGAATATTGGATATCGGCAAAAAGTCATTATCGGACATCCCTGATGTATACAGTATATATATATATATGTGTGTGTGCGTGTGTGTGTGCATGTGTGTGTGTTAGTGTGTATATGCTTCTATATAAATGTGTATATATGTAGATGTGTATATATATATGTGTATATATGTATATGTGTGTATATATATGTGCATATATGTATATGTGTGTATATATATATGTGTATATATGTATATGTGTGTGTATATATATATATATGTATTTGTGTATATATGTGTGACTGAAAGAGTGCCTGAAAGAGTCGATAGAAAAATGAATTTTTAGACAATATCATTTGCCTGAACGGCTCGGAGACACCGAGAGTAACAGGCGGTAGAAAATGGATTAGAAAGGACAGATTTTAAAAAATAAATAAAAAATAAAAAAATAAAGAAAAAAAAATACATATATATATATATACAGGTAAAAGCCAGTAAATTAGAATATTTTGAAAAACTTGATTTATTTCAGTAATTGCATTCAAAAGGTGTAACTTGTACATTATATTTATTCATTGCACACAGACTGATGCATTCAAATGTTTATTTCATTTAATTTTGATGATTTGAAGTGGCAACAAATGAAAATCCAAAATTCCGTGTGTCACAAAATTAGAATATTACTTAAGGCTAATACAAAAAAGGGATTTTTAGAAATGTTGGCCAACTGAAAAGTATGAAAATGAAAAATATGAGCATGTACAATACTCAATACTTGGTTGGAGCTCCTTTTGCCTCAATTACTGCGTTAATGCGGCGTGGCATGGAGTCGATGAGTTTCTGGCACTGCTCAGGTGTTATGAGAGCCCAGGTTGCTCTGATAGTGGCCTTCAACTCTTCTGCGTTTTTGGGTCTGGCATTCTGCATCTTCCTTTTCACAATACCCCACAGATTTTCTATGGGGCTAAGGTCAGGGGAGTTGGCGGGCCAATTTAGAGCAGAAATACCATGGTCCGTAAACCAGGCACGGGTAGATTTTGCGCTGTGTGCAGGCGCCAAGTCCTGTTGGAACTTGAAATCTCCATCTCCATAGAGCAGGTCAGCAGCAGGAAGCATGAAGTGCTCAAAAACTTACTGGTAGACGGCTGTGTTGACCCTGGATCTCAGGAAACAGAGTGGACCGACACCAGCAGATGACATGGCACCCCAAACCATCACCCAACCATGCAAATTTTGCATTTCCTTTGGAAATCGAGGTCCCAGAGTCTGGAGGAAGACAGGAGAGGCACAGGATCCATGTTGCCTGAAGTCTAGTGTAAAGTTTCCACCATCAGTGATGGTTTGGGGTGCCATGTCATCTGCTGGTGTCGGTCCACTCTGTTTCCTGAGATCCAGGGTCAACGCAGCCGTCTACCAGCAAGTTTTAGAGCACTTCATGCTTCCTGCTGCTGACCTGTTCTATGGAGATGGAGATTTCAAGTTCCAACAGGACTTGGCGCCTGCACACAGCGCAAAATCTACCCGTGCCTGGTTTACGGACCATGGTATTTCTGTTCTAAATTGGCCCGCCAACTCCCCTGACCTTAGCCCCATAGAAAATCTGTGGGGTATTGTGAAAAGGAAGATGCAGAATGCCAGACCCAAAAACGCAGAAGAGTTGAAGGCCACTATCAGAGCAACCTGGGCTCTCATAACACCTGAGCAGTGCCAGAAACTCATCGACTCCATACCACGCCGCATTAACGCAGTAATTGAGGCAAAAGGAGCTCCAACCAAGTATTGAGTATTGTACATGCTCATATTTTTCATTTTCATACTTTTCAGTTGGCCAACATTTCTAAAAATCCCTTTTTTGTATTAGCCTTAAGTAATATTCTAATTTTGTGACACACGGAATTTTGGATTTTCATTTGTTGCCACTTCAAATCATCAAAATTAAATGAAATAAACATTTGAATGCATCAGTCTGTGTGCAATGAATAAATATAATGTACAAGTTACACCTTTTGAATGCAATTACTGAAATAAATCAAGTTTTTCAAAATATTCTAATTTACTGGCTTTTACCTGTATATATATATATATATATATATATATATATTTTTTTTAAAACTTAGGACTTCCCATCGGCCGGATTTTGGACGCTGGCGGGTCGGATTTTGGGGACCCTGGTTCAAAACATGCATTATTATATAATGGTATCATTTTCATAATTGTATTACATTTTGAGTCATATAGTATGAAAATAGTCTCACACAAATAAAAAAAGATCTAATGGGTGTGGATGGGGGACTTCAAAATAAAAGTCTGCTCAGGGCCCCACTGGGCGTAGCTCGCACGGTGGGAGCAGGAAGAGGGCCACATCCCCTTCAGGTGACTCACTTTGTCGCATCACAGCCGTTTCATGAGCTAAATCTTATTTACGAGTTCTCCATCCGAGCCCTGTGTTCCTAAATTTCCATTTCTTATCTGTAACACTCAGCTCTGCGTGCCATCCGCTCACGGCTGATGATTCCTGAATTGATTCTCCACCGGCCCAGACCAAGGTCACAAAAGGCTGAGCAGTGTGCGTCCAAGGCTGGCTGCTCCGGCCCGCCAGGAGAGGAGATACTCTCCAAGCATGGCTGATCTGACTCATGAAGAATAATGTTTAGGCTGGAATATGATTAGGGATGTTAATTTTTTTTTTTTTGGTCCTTTTTTTGGAGGGGGCACCGACTGGCATCCTGTTCTGCCCGGACCGGGGTCTGTCTGGCATGGGGCAGAATCCTGGCTGCTCCATTTGCCCACTAATGAGCGCTGTTGTTGAGGGTACCCATGTGTACCGTGTCGCCGCGCTCGCAGGCCCACACCTTCGCCTGACGCCCTGACCGCCGAGGAGGTTGGCAGCCGCCGTGACAGATGTTCTCCGTCCTGGGGAGGGCGCCACGGGGACAACTGGCACCATGACACAAGTGTGTCTTAGCAGGAAGTGAATCTACGCAAATGAATGTTTGTTTGTATTTTGAAGACTTGAAATGGGGATGGACGACTAATTATGTCATGATAGCCAAGAAACAGAACATTTCTGATAAAGCTCTTTTTTCCCCTGAATTTTATAGGTATATACTATATATTATGATATGATATAATATAATATAATTTAATATAATATAATATAATATAATATAATAAAAATATAATAAAATATAATATGATATGAAATAATATAAAATAATAAAATATATCATAATGTAATAATAATATAATATCATATAACATAATATACAATTTACTATCTACCAAATTCCTTCCATACTACCAAGTACAAACAATGATTTGCAAGCAAAAAAAAAAACCGATGTGCAATCAATAAAACGATGTGTAACCAAAAACAAAAAAGATTTGCTCCCGAAAAAAACGATTTGGAACCGCAAAAAAGAAAAAGAATTGGAACCGAAATCATTTTTCGGGACCAAAAAAATATTTTTAACAAAAACGAAAAAAATATTTGTGACATAAAAAGGATTTTTAATTTTTTTTTTTTTAAAGTAATAGATTTAAAAAAAAAAAAAAAAACGATTTGCAGGCCAAAAAAGATTTGAAATCATAACAACGATTTGTAACAAGAAAAACAAAAAATTCTACCCCCAAAAAATGTTTGTAACCAAAAAACATTTGGAAGAAAAAAACAAAACAATTTATAATCGAGAAAAAAATATATTTGGAACATAAAAAATATTGCAAAAAATATTTGGAACATAAAAAATTTGGGGAACCCCTTCCCCCTCCCCCGCCCCCCCCCCCCCCCCCCCCCAAAAAAAAATTAAACATGAAAAAAATACGATTTGCAAGCAAAAAAAAAAATTGAAATCATAAAAAAAAAAATTTGTAACAAAAAAAACAAAAACATTTAAAAGTCTACCAAAAAACATTTGAAAGACAAATATATATATATATATATATATATATGTATAATCGCCCAAAAAATATTTGGGCGAAAAAGATTTTTAACATAAACTGTGTAAAAAAAATTTTGTAACCAAAACCATAACCATAAAATTCACCAAAGAAATATATTTGTAACCAAAAAAATATTTTTAACAAAAACGAAAAAAATATTTGTACCATAAAAAATATTATGAATTAAAAAAAAAAAGGAAAACATTAAAATAAATACGATTTGCAAGTGACAAAAGATTTGAAATCATTAAAAAACAATTCAACCAAAAAAACAAAACCATAAAGAATTATACCAAAAACAATATAATCAAAAAAAAAAATCATATTTCTGACAAACAAACAAAAATGTGTAACATAAAAAAAAAATTCACCAAAAAAAAAAAGATTTAGAATCATAAAAACGATTTGTAACCAAAAATAAATAAATAAAAAATACAATCAAAAAATAAAATGTGTAACCAAAAAACATTTGGAAGAAAAAAAACTGAACTATTTGTAATCGAAACGAAATATATTCGGAACCAAAAAACTATTTTGGACAACAACAACAATTGTAACATAAAAACAATTTGAAACAAAAAAAAAGAATTGAAACAAAAAAAGAATTGAAACAAAAAACTGTGTGTAACCAAAAAACAATCTATATGTTCCACAGTTACTAAGTTTGTGTAACTGGTTGGTATTTATGGCGGTGTCTGTCTCGTCAAAAACGTATGCGCAGAGAATGCGTGCACACATACAAGAGCAGTCCAAGAGAAACAACCAACAAACTGCAGTCAAATTTCCGATAGCTAACATTAGCATTAGCATTAGCATTAGCATTTGGATTTGAGCATCAAAAGTCACTTACTAGTCCAGCAAGAACAGATCGAAGGCAGCATCGGTCTGAAATTCCTCATCTTTGAGCTCACTCCAGCGAGCGAAAACTGAGGCAACGTTGATCCTTGACTGTCCTTTTATACGGATATGCTCTGTTTTTTCTTGTTTTGTGTACTCAAAAAAACTTTTCGTTTCTTTGGTTGTTTTGGAGCTTCGGCCATGGTAGCAGTAATTGCACGTAGGCGTTTTTCTTCTTCTCCGTCCATGTGTTAGGTACGTACGTAGTTACGTCATTACGTCCTAAAAGCCGGAAGAGGGCGGGATCTACTGTGTAAAATACATTGGAAAGTTAGCGCCCTCTGGGCATCTGTGTACATGTAATAACTGGGTGTTGTTGATAAATGGCTCTCGCTTTGCATAGTAGAGTTTTAACTTGCACTTACAGATGTAGCGACCAACTGTAGTTACAGTTAATTAGTTAAAAGTTTTTCTGAAGTGGTCCTGAGCCCATGTGGTGATATCCTTTACACACTGATGTCGCTTTTTGATGCAGTACCGCTTGAGGGATCGAAGGTCCGTAATACATGCAGTGATTTCTCCAGATTCTCTGAACCTTTTGATGGTATTACGGATCGTAGATGGTGAAATCATTAAATTCCTTGCAATAGCAGGTTGAGAATTGTTGTTCTTAAACAATTTTCTCACGCATTTGTTCACAAAGTGGTGACTCTCGCTCCATCCTTGTTTGTGAATGACCGAGCATTTAATTGAAGCTGCTTTTATACCCAATCATGGCACCCACCTGTTCCCAATTAGCCTGTTCACCTGTGGGTGTCATGATCTGTGGTCTGGATTATGCTTTGTTATTTTTTGTTATTTTTTGGACTCTTCTAGTTCCTGTTTGCGCACCCTTGTTTGTTTTAGTCACCATGGCGACTCATTAGTTTTCACCTGCCTCATATGTTCGGGACACGCACTTGTTTCTAATCAGGAGACTATTATTTAAGCCTGTCATTGCCAGTTAGTTGGTCTGGCGACATTGTTCTTTTCATGCCATAGTTCATGCTGGTATTCATGCGATTGCTTCATGCTCTTTTCTTGCTTCATGCCATGCCAAGTAAGTTTTGTTTATTCATGCCACAGTTAGCGAGTTTTTGTTTTGCCCTGTCCATAGTATGCGCTAAGTGTTAGCTTTTTGTTTCCTGCGCTAAGTTGTGCCTTCGCCTTGTGCACCTTTTTTGTTGGCACCTGTTTGAGAGTGATTATTAAGTATGTTCCTACCTGCTACCGTTGTCCGGAAAAGTCCGTTTGCGTCCTGGGAGAACAATCTCTTGACAGAGGGATGTTCCAAATAAGTGTTTGATGAGCATTCCTCAACTTTCTCAGTCTTTTTTGCCAGCTTTTTTGAAACATGTTGCAGGCATCAAATTCCAAATGAGCTAATATTTGCAAAAAAAATAAAGTTTTCCAGTTCGAACTTTGCAGTCTATTCAATTGAATATAAGTTGAAAATGATTTGCAAATCATTGTATTCTGTTTTTATTTACCATTTACACAACGTGCCAACTTCACTGGTTTTGGGTTTTGTACAAACTCCGTTTCCATATGAGTTGGGAAATTGTGTTAGATGTAAATATAAACGGAATACAATGATTTGCAAATCCTTTTCAACCCATATTCAGTTGAATGCACTACAAAGACAACATATTTGATGTTCAAACTCATAAACTTTTTTCTTTTTTTGCAAATAATCATTAACTTAGAATTTCATGGCTGCAACACGTGACAAAGTAGTTGGGAAAGGGCATGTTCACCACTGTGTTACATGGCCTTTCCTTTTAACAACATTCAGTAAACGTTTGGGAACTGAGGAGACACATTTTTGAAGCTTCTCAGGTGGAATTCTTTCCCATTCTTGCTTGATGTACAGCTTAAGTTGTTCAACAGTCCGGGGGTCTCCGTTGTGCTATTTTAGGCTTCATAATGCGCCACACATTTTCAATGGGAGACAGGTCTGGACTACAGGCAGGCCAGTCTAGTACCCGCACTCTTTTACTATGAAGCCACGCTGATGTAACACGTGGCTTGGCATTGTCTTGCTGAAATAAGCAGGGGCGTCCATGGTAACGTTGCTTGGATGGCAACATATGTTGCTCCAAAACCTGTATGTACCTTTCAGCATTAATAGCGCCTTCACAGATGTGTAAGTTACCCATGTCTTGGGCACTAATACACCCCCATACCATCACAGATTGCTGGCTTTTCAACTTTGCGCCTATAACAATCCGGATGGTTCTTTT
The DNA here is from genome assembly GCF_033978685.3 of Nerophis lumbriciformis. Lineage (NCBI taxonomy): Eukaryota > Metazoa > Chordata > Actinopteri > Syngnathiformes > Syngnathidae > Nerophis > Nerophis lumbriciformis. The sequence goes on from NC_084586.2 coordinate 1,216,485, forward strand.
CCTCTTTGGTCCGGAGGACACGACGTCCACAGTTTCCAAAACAATTTGAATTGTGGGCTCGTCAGACCACAGAACACTTTTCCACTTTGTATCAGTCCATCTTAGATGAGCTCAGGCCCAGCGAAGCCGACAGCGTTTCTGGGTGTTGTTGATAAACGGTTTTCGCCTTGCATAGGAGAGTTTTAACTTGCACTTACAGATGTAGCGACCAACTGTAGTTACTGACAGTGGGTTTTTGAAGTGTTCCTGAGCCCATGTGGTGATATCCTTTACACACTGATGTCGCTTGTTGATGCAGTACAGCCTGAGGGATCGAAGGTCACGGGCTTAGTTGTTTACGTGCAGTGATTTCTCCAGATTCTCTGAACCCTTTGATGATATTACGGACCGTAGATGGTGAAATCCCTAAATTCCTTGCAATAGCTGGTTGAGAAAGGTTTTTCTTAAACTGTTCAACAATTTCCTCACGCATTTGTTGACAAAGTGGTGACCCTCGCCCCATCCTTGTTTGTGAATGACTGAGCATTTCATGGAATCTACTTTTATACCCAGAGGTGGGTAGTAACGCGCTACATTTACTCCGTTACATCTACTTGAGTAACTTTTGGGATAAATTGTACTTCTAAGAGTAGTTTTAATGCAACATACTTTTACTTTTACTTGAGTATATTTATAGAGAAGAAACGCTACTTTTACTCCGCTACTTTTACTCCGCTACTTTTATCTACATTCAGCTCGCTACTCGCTACTAATTTTTATCGATCTGTTAATGCACGCTTTGTTTGTTTTGGTCTGTCAGACAGACCTTCATAGTGCCTGCGTTTCAACAAATACAGTCACTGGTTAATGTTCACTCCGTTCCACCAATCAGATGCAGTCACTGGTGACGTTGGACCAATCAAACAGAGCCAGGTGGTCACATGACCTGACTTAAACAAGTTGAAAAACTTATTGGGGTGTTACCATTTAGTGGTCAATTGTACGGAATATGTACTGTACTGTGCAATCTAATAATA
>NC_084586.2:1222500-1297500 GCF_033978685.3 Nerophis lumbriciformis
TTTACTTGCATTCTTCAACTGTTAAACAATTTGAATAATCATAAGAATTTTGCGAGTTCTGTTGGACATTAAAGAGTTTTGTTTTTTTGTTGTTTTTTTTCCCCAAAAAAGTCAAATTCCAAACTGTTTGTTGTTTTTCTGTCGGGGAAAGTTGAATAAAAAACAAGAGTAACCTTTTTTAAGGTTTTTGATATAAAAAAAATTAAATAAAAATCATGCACTTTGCTAAAAAAAAAAAAAAATCTCAGTCATTCTTTTTGACCCTATAAAAAAAATATAGATGTCTACTTTTATGGCCTCAGCCTTTTGAGTGCAGGAGTAAGCAATGACAATAAAGCGGCAGATGGAAATATGGCGCGCAATAACATCCCAGTGCTTCTTGTATTTTAAAGTTCAACCTTACGTGATAAGCACAGGACATAACCTGGAAGTGTCTCGGCGAGGACAATCAAACGTCCTCGCCGCCTGAGGACGAGCACCTCCAATGCACACCAACACGGGAGAGCAAGGGGCCATTACCAGACAAACTACTGACTTCTTTACGAGCACTAAACAATCCGAACGTCCCCTTTGGAGGAGGAGGAGGGGACCCCCACCCTCAGTGCATCAAGGTCACCTTTTTCACCGTCGTTACCACGCTGAAGGTGACAAGACGCCTTTATACCACATCATCATAATACTGCATCATCATCATCATCATCCTTTCCAGATATCACATCGCTGCCTTTTGATTGACACCATCATAAATGTTGGCTCTAAAATTGTGGTGACCTCATTTATATTTGACCACCACACGCCTCACTAGCATGTATATACTGCGTGGAATATTATATTTGACCACCACACGTCTCACTAACATGTATATGAATGTATGGAATATCATATTTGACCACCACACGCCTCACTAACATGTATATGAATGTATGGAATATTATATTTGACCACCACACGCCTCACTAGCATGTATATGACTGTATGGAATATCATATTTGACCACCACACGCCTCACTAACATGTATATGAATGTATGGAATATTATATTTGACCACCACACGCCTCACTAGCATGTATATGACTGTATGGAATATTATATTTGACTACCACACGCCTCACTAACCTGTATATGACTGTATGGAATGTTATATTTGACCACCACACGCCTCACTAACATGTATGGAATATTATATTTGACCACCACACGCCTCACTAACATGTATGGAATATTATATTTGACCACCACACGCCTCACTAACATGTATATGAATGTATGGAATATTATATTTGACCACCACACGCCTCACTAGCATGTATATGACTGTATGGAGTATTATATTTGACCACCACACGCCTCACTAGCATGTATATGAATGTATGGAATATTATATTTGACCACCACACGCCTCACTAACCTGTATACGACTGTATGGAATGTTATATTTGACCACCACACGCCTCACTAACATGTATGGAATATTATATTTGACCACCACACGCCTCACTAACATGTATGGAATATTATATTTGACCACCACACGCCTCACTAACATGTATATGAATGTATGGAATATTATATTTGACCACCACACGCCTCACTAGCATGTATATGACTGTATGGAGTATTATATTTGACCACCACACGCCTCACTAGCATGTATATGAATGTATGGAATATTATATTTGACCACCACACGCCTCACTAACTTGTATATGACTGTATGGAATATTATATTTGACTACCACATGCCTCACTACAATGCATATACTATATGGAATATTATATTTGACCACCACATGCCTCACTAACATGTATATGACTGTATGGAGTGTTATATTTGACCACCACACGCCTCACCACAATGTATATACTATATGGAATATTATATTTGACCACCACACGCCTCACTAACCTGTATATGACTGTATGGAATGTTATATTTGACCACCACAAGCCTCACTAACATGTATATGACTGTATGGAATATTATATTGACCACCACACGCCTCACTAGCATGTATATGACTGTATGGAATGTTATATTTGACCACCACACGCCTCACTAACATGTACTGTATATGAATGTATGGAATATTATATTTGACCACCACACGCCTCACTACAATGTATATACTATATGGAATATTATATTTGACCACCACACGCCTCACTAACCTGTATATGACTGTATGGAATGTTATATTTGACCACCACAAGCCTCACTAACATGTATATGACTGTATGGAATATTATATTTGACCACCACATGCCTCACTAACATGTATATGACTGTATGGAATATTATATTTGACCACCACACGCCTCACTACAATGTATATACTATATGGAATATTATATTTGACCACCACATGCCTCACTAACATGTATATGACTGTATGGAGTGTTATATTTGACCACCACACGCCTCACTACAATGCATATACTATATGGAATGTTATGTTTGACCACCACACGCCTCACTACAATGTATATGACTGTATGGAGTATTATATTTGACCACCACACGCCTCACTAGCATGTATATGAATGTATGGAATATTATATTTGACCACCACACACCTCACTAACATGTATATGACTGTATGGAATATTATATTTGACCACCAAACGCCTCACTAGCATGTATATGACTGTATTGAATGTTATATTTGACCACCACACGCCTCACTAACATGTACTGTATATGAATGTATGGAATATTATATTTGACTACCACACGCCTCACTACAATGTATATACTATATGGAATATTATATTTGACCACCACACGCCTCACTAACCTGTATATGACTGTATGGAATGTTATATTTGACCACCACAAGCCTCACTAACATGTATATGACTGTATGGAATATTATATTTGACCACCACACGCCTCACTACAATGTATATACTATATGGAATATTATATTTGACCACCACATGCCTCACTAACATGTATATGACTGTATGGAGTGTTATATTTGACCACCACACGCCTCACTACAATGTATATACTATATGGAATATTATATTTGACCACCACACGCCTCACTAACCTGTATATGACTGTATGGAATGTTATATTTGACCACCACAAGCCTCACTAACATGTATATGACTGTATGGAATATTATATTTGACCACCACACGCCTCACTAACATGTATATGACTGTATGGAATATTATATTTGACCACCACACGCCTCACTACAATGTATATACTATATGGAATATTATATTTGACCACCACATGCCTCACTAACATGTATATGACTGTATGGAGTTTTATATTTGACCACCACACGCCTCACTACAATGCATATACTATATGGAATGTTATGTTTGACCACCACACGCCTCACTACAATGTATATGACTGTATGGAGTATTATATTTGACCACCACACGCCTCACTAGCATGTATATGAATGTATGGAATATTATATTTGACCACCACACACCTCACTAACATGTATATGACTGTATGGAATATTATATTTGACCACCACACGCCTCACTAGCATGTATATGACTGTATTGAATGTTATATTTGACCACCACACGCCTCACTAACATGTACTGTATATGAATGTATGGAATATTATATTTGACCACCACACGCCTCACTAACCTGTGTATGACTGTATGGAATGTTATATTTGACCACCACAAGCCTCACTAACATGTATATGACTGTATGGAATATTATATTTGACCACCACACGCCTCACTACAATGCATATACTATATGGAATATTATATTTGACCACCACATGCCTCACTAACATGTATATGACTGTATGGAGTGTTATATTTGACCACCACACGCCTCACTACAATGTATATACTATATGGAATATTATATTTGACCACCACACGCCTCACTAACCTGTATATGACTGTATGGAATGTTATATTTGACCACCACAAGCCTCACTAACATGTATATGACTGTATGGAATATTATATTTGACCACCACACGCCTCACTAACATGTATATGACTGTATGGAATATTATATTTGACCACCACACGCCTCACTACAATGTATATACTATATGGAATATTATATTTGACCACCACATGCCTCACTAACATGTATATGACTGTATGGAGTGTTATATTTGACCACCACACGCCTCACTACAATGCATATACTATATGGAATGTTATGATTGACCACCACACGCCTCACTACAATGTATATGACTGTATGGAGTATTATATTTGACCACCACACGCCTCACTAGCATGTATATGACTTTATGGAATATTATATTTGACCACCACACGCCTCACTAGCATGTATATGACTGTATTGAATGTTATATTTGACCACCACACGCCTCACTAACATGTACTGTATATGAATGTATGGAATATTATATCTGACCACCACACGCCTCACTACAATGTATATACTTTATGGAATATTATATTTGACCACCACACGCCTCACTAACCTGTATATGACTGTATGGAATGTTATATTTGACCACCACAAGCCTCACTAACATGTATATGACTGTATGGAATATTATATTTGACCACCACACGCCTCACTACAATGTATATACTACATGGAATATTATATTTGAGCACCACATGCCTCACTAACATGTATATGACTGTATGGAGTGTTATATTTGACCACCACACGCCTCACTACAATGTATATGACTGTATGGAGTATTATATTTGACCACCACACGCCTCACTAGCATGTACATGACTGTATGGAATATTATATTTGACCACCACACGCCTCACTAGCATGTATATGACTGTATTGAATGTTATATTTGACCACCACACGCCTCACTAACATGTACTGTATATGAATGTATGGAATATTATATCTGACCACCACACGCCTCACTACAATGTATGTACTTTATGGAATATTATATTTGACCACCACACGCCTCACTAACCTGTATATGACTGTATGGAATGTTATATTTGACCACCACAAGCCTCACTAACATGTATATGACTGTATGGAATATTATATTTGACCACCACACGCCTCACTACAATGTATATACTACATGGAATATTATATTTGACCACCACATGCCTCACTAACATGTATATGACTGTATGGAGTGTTATATTTGACCACCATACGCCTCACTACAATGCATATACTATATGGAATGTTATATTTGACCACCACACGCCTCACTACAATGTATATGACTGTATGGAGTATTATATTTGACCACCACACGCCTCACTAGCATGTATATGAATGTATGGAATATTATATTTGACCACCACACACCTCACTAACATGTATATGACTGTATGGAATATTATATTTCACAATACACATGCCAGCCAATCAGTGAATTTGCAGACCACATGGGACTCCTTCTCCCAGTAGCGCCACCCACTCGGCAGATGACTTTATGAATTTCTTTAATAAGAATATTGAACTCATTAGAAAGGAGATTAAAGACAACCCATCCCAGCTACAACTGGGTTATATAAACACAGATACGACTGTATATACGACGGAGACTGCCCTCCAAAATAGTCTCTCTCTTTTTGATGAAGTAACATTAAGGAATTATTTTTTATTAATTACTTGACCCACTTCCTGGGAAACCTATCGAGGACCTTTTTGTATTATTAGGTCCATCAGTGCTAAATATTATAAACGTATCACTTTCCTCTTGCACTGTTCCCCTAGCATACAAAAAAGCGGTTATTCATTCTCTGCTCAAAAGACCTAACCTTGATCCTGACCACATGGTAAAATACCGGCCGGTGTCCCACCTTCCGTTTATTTAGAAAATCCTCGAAAAAATTGTTGCACAGCAGCTAAATGAACACTTCGTGTCTAACAATCTCTGTGAACCTTTTCAATACGGTTTCAGGGCAAATCACTCTACGGAGACAGCCATCGCAAAAATGACTAATGATCTACTGCTAACGATGGATTCTGATGCGTCATCTATGTTGCTGCTTCTTGATCTTAGCGACGCTTTCGATACCGTCGATCATAATATTTTATTAGAGCGTATCAAAACACGAATTGGTATGTCAGACTTAGCCTTGTCTTGGTTTAACTCTTATCTTACTGACAGGATGCAATGCGTCTCCCATAACAATGTGACATCGAACTATGTTAAGGTAACGTGCGGAGTTCCCCAGGGTTCGGTTCTTGGCCCTGCACTTTTCAGTATCTACATGTTGCAACTCAACGGCAAGAAAACGATAATGCTGATTATCGGTCCTGCTAGACACCGACATTTATTTAATAATACCACCTTAACATTTGACAACCAAACAGTTACACAAGGCGACTCGGTAAAGAATCTGGGTATTATCTTCGACCCAACTCTCTCGCTTTAGTCACACATTTAGAGTGTTACTAAAACGGCCTTCTTTCATCTCCGTAATATCGCTAAAATTTGTTTCATTTTGTCTATTAGCGACGCTGAGATCATTATTTGTGCGTTCGTTACGTCTCGTCTCGATTACTGTAACGTATTATTTTCGGGTCTCCCTATGTCTAGCATTAAAAGATTACAATTGGTACAAAATGCGGCTGCTAGACTTTTGACAAGAACAAGAAAGCTTGATCATATTACGCCTATACTATATATACCTTTATATATATATATATATATATACATACCTATATACAGTATATACCTATACTGGCTCACCTGCACTGGCTTCCCGTGCACTTAAGATGTGACTTTAAGGTTTTACTACTTACAGTACGTATAAAATACTACACGGTCTAGCTCCGTCTTATCTTGCCATATGTCCCGGCAAGAAATCTGCGTTCAAAGAACTCCGGCTTATTAGTGATTCCCAGAGCCCAAAAAAAGTCTGCGGGCTATAGAGCGTTTTCTATTCGGGCTCCAGTACTATGGAATGCCCTCCCGGTAACAGTTAGTACCTCAGTAGAAGCATTTAAGTCCCATCTTAAAACTCATTTGTATACTCTAGCCTTTAAATAGACCCCCTTTTTAGACCAGTTGATCTGCCGTTTCTTTTCTTTTCTCCTCTGCCCCCCTCTGCCTTGTGGAAAGGGGGGACACAGGTCCGGTAGCCATGGATGAAGTGCTGGCTGTCCAGAGTCGGGACCCGGGGTGGACCGCTCGCCTGTGCATCGGTTGGGGACGTCTCTGCGCTGCTGACCCGTCTCCACTCGGGATGGTGTCCTGCTGGCCCCACTATGAACTGGACTCTTACTATTATGTTAGATCCACTATGGACTGGACTCTCACACTATTAAGTTAGATCCACTATGGACTGGACTCTCACACTATTATGTTAGATCCACTATGGACTGGACTCTCGCTATTATGTTAGATCTACTATGGACTGGACTCTCACTATTATGTTAGATCCACTATGGACTGGACTCTCACACTATTAAGTTAGATCCACTATAAACTGGACTCTCACACTATTATGTTAGATCCACTATGGACTGGACTCTCGCTATTATGTTAGATCTACTATGGACTGGACTCTCACTATTATGTTAGATCCACTATGGACTGGACTCTCACTATTATGTTAGATCCACTATAGACTGGACTCTCACACTATTATGTTAGATCCACTATGGACTGGACTCTCACACTATTAAGTTAGATCCACTATGGACTGGACTCTCACACTATTATGTTAGATCCACTATGGACTGGACTTTCACAATATTATGCTAGACCCACTCGACGTCCATTGCATCCGGTCTCCCCTAGAGGGGGGGGCGGGGGTGGGGGGGGGTCACCCACATCTGCGGTCCTCTCCAAGGTTTCTCATAGTCGTTCACATTGACATCCCACTGGGTTGGGAGTTTTCGCTTGCCCTTTCGTGGGCTCTGAACCGAGGATGCCGTCGTGGCTTGTGCAGCCCTTTGAGACACTTGTGATTTAGGGCTACACAAACAAACATTGATTGATTGATTTAATGTACCCTAAGATTTTTTGTGAAATTAAAGCCAATAATGGCATTTTTCTGTGGTCCCCTTTATTTAGAAAAAACCCCGAAAAGTATCGAAATACATTTCGGTACCGGCACGGTACTAAAATATTGGTATGGGAACTAGTTATTGCATGCTCCCAGTCTGTGGAACGCTCTCCCTGACCACCTGAGGGCACCACAGACTGTGGATGCTTTTAAAAAAGGCTTAAAAACCCTTCTTTTTTTTTAAATCATTTTTTTAGATGTATGCATACTAGTTCTAGCTATTAGGCTGTTCTAGTTTTTATTTTTATTATCTTTTTATTTTGTTTTTAATACACTGTAGCACTTTGAGGTTGTTTGCTCAAAGTAAAGTGGCTTTTTTTTTTTTTACAAATAAAATCTATTATTATTATGACAGTTGCTGTGTTGGAATCTCAGCGGATTGCGCAATAAGGTTGTAAACCAATGAACCAAAAGCGTGTTTTGTTTGTTTTTTCAACTTTTACACTGACTTTTCTCCCATCCTTCATCCTCATATCTGAGACAAAGAGGTTGCAAAAAGAGCCGATGAAAGAGGACTATTCTGTGGGTTTGATCTCACCCCCCCCCCCCCCCTGCAGGAGGTGACTCCTCCATTATGCATCCACATGGACACAAGCTCTGCTTCCCATATTGCTGACATGCGGCTGGAAGCTGTTGGCTGTCGGTCGGGGGACACAGGCTGGCTGGCGGGACACCTCCCCAGCCGCCTCGGGCTCATCCCCACACAAACACACAGCAGGGTGCCGTTCTCCCACACAGGACCTGCTGGGGGGAAGGAGGGGTCGTGCAGCTTCCCCCCCTCCCACCCACGTACATGCATCATTTTTTTTTTTTTTGGAATAAAATGATGGCACATGTGGTCCCGAGCAGGGAGGAAGGGCACGAGTTGAGCCCATCCACGTGTAAAGTTCCCTGCAGAAGAACAAACTCTACATGGAGACGACTTCTTGACAGGAAACGGTCTTATTTTAAACCAGCACTGCAGGGCACATTTATTAATTAGGCCCAAATCTGCATAATGAGTTCAATTACAAAAAGGTATATGAATGTATTTGCAGCCTTTAAGGTGCTTTATTCATGTGAGATTTGACGTTTTTTTTTATTTTTTATTGTATTTCGGAAAATACACGGATGTTATATTGCGGGTTTCATTTTTTTTCATGTTTAAATGCAAATGAGATGTTAATTCCTCTTAATGATTTGCTGTACCCGGGGCTTCCCAAACTCTGCGTGTTAGTGCTCAGGGTGCAAAAAGTAATTTAACAAAGTGGTTCCTCATCAAAGTAGCTTTTTTTTTTTAATACATTTATTCAATGTGTTACGCATGCACTCGTGAATGTGTGTGTGTGTGTGTGTTCTTGTATTTCTACCCTTCTTGAGACATCGACAAGGAAAAGTACCTTCCATATGAGGAGCGGTGAACAAGTTAGGACCGAAATCATGGTCCCAATACAGAAAACCATTGCCAAATACCAGAGTCCGTGAACATTGCTCCAAAGTCAGGATTTTTTTTCTCACTAAAATGCCAACATTTTAAGCTTTTCTTGTAAAATTGCGACTGTTATTGAGTAAAATTCCAACTTTTATCATAATATTGCACAAATGTGCAGTTTTTCTTGTAAAATTTTGACTTTTGTTGAGTAAAACTATGACTTTTATTATAATACTGCCAAAATTCTAAGTTTTTCTTGTGAAATTGTGACCTTTTTCTTGTGAAATTCCAACTCATGTTTCAGAACAAGCTTTTTTTATATTTACATAGAATGTATATATTATTAATGATGTAAATACAAATCTTTATATATCCAGAAAGGGTGGTCCTAGGCATTTTTCAGAAATCTAAATAAGTTCACAAATACAAGAATGTGTGTGTACATGTGTGCGTGTGTGTGTGTGTGCGTGGTTGTGTGTGTGTGTGTGTGTATGTGTGTGTGTGTGTATATATATATATATATATGTGTGTGTGTGTGTGTGTGTTCTTGTATTTCTACCCTTCTTGAGACATCAACAAGGAAAAGTACCTTCCATATGAGGACCAGTGAACAAGTTAGGACCGAAACCATGGTCCCAATACGGAAAACCATTGCATCTAATAGAGAGCCAAATACTAGAGTCCGTGAACATTGCTCCAAAGTCAGGATTTTTTAAAAATAAAAGTGCCAACATTTTTAGCTTTTCTTGTAAAATTGCGACTGTTATTGAGTAAAATTCCAATTTTTATCATAATATAGCACAAATGTTCAGTTTTTCTTGTAAAATTTTGACTTTTGTTGAGTAAAACTATGACTTTTATTATAATACTGCCAAAATTCTAAGTTTTTCTTGTGAAATTGTGACCTTTTTCTTGTGAAATTCCAACTCATGTTTCAGAACAAGCTTTTTTTATATTTACATAGAATGTATATATTATTAATGATGTAAATACAAATCTTTATATATCCAGAAACGGTGGTCCTAGGCATTTTTCAGAAATCTAAAGAAGGTCACAAACACAAGAATGTGTGTGTACATGTGTGCGTGTGTGTGTGTGTGCGTGGTTGTGTGTGTGTGTGTGTATGTGTGTGTGTGTGTATATATATATATATATATATATGTGTGTGTGTGTGTGTGTGTGTGTGTGTGTGTGTGTGTGTGTGTGTGTGTGTGTTCTTGTATTTCTACCCTTCTTGAGACATCAACAAGGAAAAGTACCTTCCATATGAGGACCAGTGAACAAGTTAGGACCGAAACCATGGTCCCAATACGGAAAACCATTGCATCTAATAGAGAGCCAAATACTAGAGTCCGTGAACATTGCTCCAAAGTCAGGATTTTTTTTAAATAAAAGTACCAACATTTTTAGCTTTTCTTGTAAAATTGCGACTGTTATTGAGTAAAATTCCAATTTTTATCATAATATTGCACAAATGTTCAGTTTTTCTTGTAAAATTTTGACTTGCGTTGAGTAAAATTACGACTTTTTATAGTATTGACAAAATTCTAAAGTTTTTCGTGTGAAATTGTGACTTTTTCTTGTGAAATTCCAACTCATGTTTCACAACAAGCTTTTTTTTATTATATTGGCATAGTTTGTATATATGATTAATGTCGTACAAACAAATTTTTATATATCTAGAAAGAGTGGTCTGAGGCATTTTTCGGAAGTCTAAAGAAGGTAACAAATACAAGAATGTGTGTGTGTGTGTGTGTGTGTCTGTGTGTGTGTGTGTGCGTGTGTGTGTGTTCTTGTATTTCTACCCTTCTTGAGACATCAACAAGGAAAAGTACCTTCCATATGAGGACCAGTGAACAAGTTAGGACCGAAACCATGGTCCCAATACGGAAAACCATTGCATCTAATAGAGAGCCAAATACTAGAGTCCGTGAACATTGCTCCAAAGTCAGGATTTTTTTTAAATAAAAGTACCAACATTTTTAGCTTTTCTTGTAAAATTGCGACTGTTATTGAGTAAAATTCCAATTTTTATCATAATATTGCACAAATGTTCAGTTTTTCTTGTAAAATTTTGACTTGCGTTGAGTAAAATTACGACTTTTTTATAGTACTGACAAAATTCTAAAGTTTTTCGTGTGAAATTGTGACTTTTTCTTGTGAAATTCCAACTCATGTTTCACAACAAGCTTTTTTTTTATATTGGCATAGTTTGTATATATGATTAATGTCGTACAAACAAATTTTTATATATCTAGAAAGAGTGGTCCGAGGCATTTTTCGGAAGTCTAAAGAAGGTAACAAATACAAGAATGTGTGTGTGTGTGTGTGTGTGTGTGTGTGTGTGTGTGTGTGTGTGTGTGTGTGTCTGTGTGTGTGTGTGTGTGTTCTTGTATTTCTACCCTTCTTGAGACATCAACAAGGAAAAGTACCTTCCATATGGGGACCGGTGAACAAGTTAGGACCGAAATCATGGTCCCAATACAGAAAACCATTGCATCTAACAGAGAGCCAAATACCAGAGTCCGTGAACATTGCTCCAAAGTCAGGATTTTTTTTAAATAAAAATGCCAACATTTTAAGATTTTCTTGTAAAATTGCGACTGTTATTGAGTAAAATTCCAACTTTTATCACAATATTGCACAAATGTGCAGTTTTTCTTGTAAAATTTTGACTTTTGTTGAGTAAAACTATGACTTTTATTATAATACTGCCAAAATTCTAAGTTTTTCTTGTGAAATTGTGACCTTTTTCTTGTGAAATTCCAACTCATGTTTCACAACAAGCTTTTTTTATATTTACATAGTATGTATATATTATTAATGATGTAAATACAAATATTTATATATCAAGAAAGGGTGGTCCTAGGCATCCACTATGGACTGGACTCTCACAATATTATGTTAGACCCACTCGACATCCATTGCATTCAGTCTCCCTAGAGGGGGGGGGGGGGGGGGGGGGGGGTTACCCACATATGTGGTCCTCTCCAAGGTTTCTCATAGTCATTCACATCGACGTCCCACTGGGGTGAGTTTTTCCTTGCCCTTATGTGGGCTCTGTACCGAGGATGTCGTTGTGGCTTGTGCAGCCCTTTGAGACACTTGTGATTTAGGGCTATATAAATAAACATTGATTGATTGATTGATTAATAAAAATGCCAAAATGTTTAGCTTGTCTTGTAAAATTGCGACTGTTATTGAGTAAAATTCCAACTATTATCATAATATTGCACAAATGTTCAGTTTTTCTAGCAAAATTTTGACTTGCGTTGAGTAAAATTACGACTTTTATTATATTACTGCCCAAATTTCCAAAACCTTCCATATGAGGACCGGTGAACAAGTTAGGACCGAAATCATAGTCCCAATACGGAAAACCATTGCATCTAATAGAGAGCCAAATACCAGAGTCCGTGAACATTGCTCCAAAGTCAGGATTTTTTTTTACAAAAATGCCAAAATGTTAAGCTTTTCTTGTAAAATTGCGACTGTTATTGAGTAAAATTCCAACTTTTATCATAATATTGCACAAATGTTCAGTTTTTCTTGTAAAATGTTGACTTGCGTTGAGTAAAATTACGACTTTTATTATAGTACTGACAAAATTCTAAGTTTTTCTTGCGAAATTGTGACCTTTTTCTTGTGAAATTCCAACTCATTTTTAACAACAAGCTTTTTTATATTTACATAGTTTGTATATGCTATTAATGTTGTAAAAACAAATCTTCATATATCTACAAAGGGTGGTCATAAAGAGGTAAGCATTTTCCAGAGGTCTCAAGGAGAACTTGAAATTACCATGAATTGATTTACGTGGACCCCGACTTAAACAAGTTGAAAAACTTATTGGGGTGTTACCATTTAGTGGTCAATTGTACGGAATATGTACTGTACTGTGCAATCTACTAATAAAAGTTTCAATCAATCAATCAATCAATCAAAATAATCAATTTAAATTAACTTAAATGAAGAAATCTAGAAAACAACAAAATCAGATCATGGTTTCACCTTTGACTATGGTCTAAGAACAGTCAAAAATATGCATATTTAAGGACATTTTACAAATTTTTGGCCTATAAATTAAGCGGTTTTAAGCATTAAATTGGCTAAATTAACTCAAAATAGCACATTTAAATTAACTTAAATCAACAAATCTACAAAATAACAAAATCAGATCACGATTTCGTGCTGCATGTTTCACCTTTGACTATGGCCTATAAGAACAGTCAGAAATATGCATATTTAAGCAAATTTTACACATTTCTGGCATATAAAATGAGCATTTTTAAGCATGAAATTGGCTAAATTAACTCAAAATAACGCATTTAAATTAACTTAAATGAACAAATCTACAAAATCAGATCATGGTTTCGTGCTGCATGTTTTACCTTTGACTATGGCCTAAAAATAGTCCGAAATATGCATATTTAAGCACATTTTAAACATTTCTGGCCTACAAATAAGGCCAGAAAAAGCCTTTTCAAGCATGAAAAATGGCTCATTTAACTTCAAATAACAAATTTTAAATTAAAACATCTACAAAATCAAATCACGGTTTCGTGCTGCATGTTTCACCTTTGACTATGGCCTAATAACAGTCAGAAATATGCATCCATCCATCAATTTTCTACCGCTTGTCCCGTTCGGGGTTGCTGGGGGTGCTGGAGCCTATCTCAGCCGCATTCGGGCGGAAGGCATATTTAAACAAATTTTATAAATTGAACATTTTTAAGCATGAAATTGACTAAATTAACTCGAAATAACACATTTAAATTAACTTCAAATTACGTATCTACAAAATCAGATCACGGTTTCATGCTGCATGTTTTACCTTTGACTATGACCTAATAATAGTCAAAAATATGCATATTTAGGCAAATTTTACACATTTCTGGACTATAAATTAAGCATTTTTAAGCGTGAAAAATGGCTAAATTTACTTCACATAACACATTTTAATTATTTTAATGAACAAAAAGCAACAATTGTACTTTATTCTTTCTCTTTGGTTTCGCACAACTTTATTTATTTATCAAGTCTTTGTATATTTGTTCCTTCCAAAAACTCCAATTTAGTTAAAAAATAAAACAAAAAATTTAAATACTGTACTTTATTAAAATCATCATTTAACAAGTTAGAGCTGTATATGTGTGTATATATCTGCACAGTATATGTCATATGTTCTATACGTCTGCTATATTGGGTGTTATTTCATGTCTCTAGTAATGTTAAAAAAAATCATATTAAAAAGGTTTTAAAACACGTTTTTGTGCTCTAATTATATTCAAAAATATTATATTTATAATGTGATAAATTTGTTTATGATAAATATATTTATATGATGCAGTGAGCTCAGTTTAGTTTATTTATAGCAGAGAAAACATTATAAAAATGTATAGTTCACCTATGCGGAGTAAAAAAAAAAATGTTTTAAATGGGGAACTAAATACCTCAAATGTAAATGAACATATATTTCCCTGTGGTTTTTGTAAACATTATTTTAGCTGTTTGTTTTTAATTAATTAATTTATTTTAATTTGTGTTCTATGAAAATATTAAAAAAAATATTGCGCATGTATATTAAATGGCCATTTATAATAATAGTGATGGATGTTTTGTAAATAAAGAAAATATTCTGATCAATAACCCAACATGTAATGATGCAGTTAATTATGGACATACAGTCTTATAGTGGAAAATCAATCTTTCACGTTTAATTATGGTCTGTAAGGATCGTTAAAAATATCCAAAAAGTATTTGTGGAATATAAATATATATAAGTTTATAAGATATTTGTTGGGATATTTATTTGCAAACTGCACTTTATTTACCAATATAACCAATGCGCACTCATTATTTCCCACATCAAAAAAAAAGATGCACTTACTAAAAGGGGCACCTCCTCTGAGCGGTTGGTGACGTCAGCACCTGCAAGAGAAAGGGGGCGTGGTCTTGAGCTTGCACGGTTAAATGCAGGTTCATGAAACTTCAGTGCAGATGAGGATGAAGATGATGATGATGATGATGGTGGACCCCATTGTCTTCCTCCCTCCCACCTCTGCCCACGTCATGGGGGCGTGGCTAAATAGTGCAACATGGGAACATCCGGGGCCTTCAAAACATTCTGGCAACATTTTGACATGCACCTGCAAAAATATTAATTGGATTTAAAGAGATACACGTGCACCGACGTTTTCCTCATGTTTTTACAAGTGAGGACACATTTTGGGGTGCAGGTGGGAGGGTGCAGGGGGGGGGGGGGGGGGGCTGCATCAAACAAAAGCATGTTGCTTTAAGGGAAACGTGCAGCCGAGTGTGAAATTACAGCCTATAGTGCGCACATATTGTGCCAAAAACAGGGACCACCAAAAAAATGTAAATCATTCCCAAACCTGAACAGGAGGCAATAAGTACAAAAACACAAATAAATAGGAAAAAAAACAGAAAATATGTATTTATTTTTATTTCTCCAAAAACAATATTTTTGTGTACTGTTTCAGTATTTTATTATGCTTTTTTTTCCCAATCCATGTATACTTCCCTTAATAAATGACTTTAAAATAACTGTATTCATTTTATCAATCGCTTCCATCGAATGTTAGACTCCCCATTATACTTTTTTTTTATTTTAAGATGTATTCATTGCCGCTGCAGCAAATAACTGTGCAAATAAAACGCATAAAAAAAATCTGCTAAAAAACACAATATTGTATTAGATTAGATTAGTTTATTTCAAAGGGGACAATGCAATTTTTTAAAACACGTGACTACACATGGTTAAAAAAAAGCCAGAATTAGCCAGAAGGCTAGTTTTCATCGGTTGTCCCCTGGCCATGATGTAAAAAAAAGGCAGCACAATTACAATTTAAAAGAAAATAAAATGAGAGAAAAAGAAGAAAAAAAAAGCACACAATGCATAAATGTGATAAAAAAAAGAAAAAGAAAAATATATATAGTATAATATATCTGACTTGGTGTGAGAATAAAGCAAGTATATAAATAAAAATGTAATAAAAACATATAGTATTTATATGCATTATAGCATATTTAGTAAAAAAAACAAACAAACAAAAAAAGACATTGTAAACAAAGTTTAAAAATATGGTTAAGGCAGTAAAATTACAATTTAAAAGCAAAGAAAGAGAGAGAAAATTAAAAAAGCACACAATACATAAATATGATTTAAAAAAAAACATATATATATATATAGTATAATATATCTGACTTGGTGTGAGAATAATGCGAGTATATGAATAAAAATGTAATAAAAACATATAGTATTTATATGCATTATAGGATATTTAGTAAAAAAAAAAAAACAGAAAAAAAACACTGTAAACAAAGTTTAAAAATATACGCTGCACTTCTCTTCATGTATTTTATTTTGAAAAATAAGAGGTGCGGGAAAAGCATCACCGAGTTTGACTTTTTGTGGGGTGTAAGTCTAAAGTTAAAAAAAAAAAAAAAGGCTACACGCATGTGAAACCATACAGCGCCATCTACAGAAGAAGAGTGGTATTGTTTTATGCAGGCACATCCTAGGTCGACATCACCGTCGTCGGGACTTCGATGATCGGGTCCATCATCAGGACCTCTTCCCCTTCAACACGGCTCCCAGTTTAGACCAAATTAAATCCATTTAATAATGAATGCATATTTTTTTTTAACTCGAGTAATCTGGTAAAAAATAAAAAATAAAAAATGAATATTTGTATTATATTTTTTGTTTTTTTTTGCACCGGCGAATGAGAAAGTGTTGGCATGTATTGCCTTTGTCTGACAAGTCAAGCATTAGGGCAAAGAGAGAGAGGGAATGGGGGTGCAGAGAAGAAGAAGAAGAAGAAGAAGAAGAGGAGGAGGAAGAAGAGGGAGAGGAAGAGGAGGTGCAGCTTTTAGAAGCCACACACACCGTCACTGGCTTCATTCCCGGTGCAAAACGTCCACCGGAACACATCCACGCACACCTGCAGCATTGACTAAGGGCCCCTTATTTTTCTTTTTTTTCTTTTTTGCACGGATTCTGTGGAGCTATACCGAGCCGAGCCGAGCCGAGCCGAGCCGAGCCGAGCCGAGCCGAGCCGAGCCGAGCCCGGACCGCTTTACGATGCTACTCCCCTCCCTTGGCGCGCCGAGGCTGCAGCGCTGACAGACCCACGTTCTTTTTCTTCTTCTTCTTCTTCTTCTTCTTCTTCTTGTTATTGTTGTTGCTATTGACGCCAGGGGGAGGGCAGGTTGGGGGGGCCACAGCGCACCTGCCACCGCGGACTGTACCCAACTTTTATTTTCGCGGACGAACGGAAGTTTCGCGACCTCTTCGAAAGTCATTTTTATTTTTTTTTTATTTTTTTTTTTCTTCGTATTTTTCTAACCTGACAGGAAGGCGACACGGCGGCTTCCGTTGATTTGTTGTCTTTGCTTTGCTATCCGATGGATATTCACTGCAAGACGGACCCCTTCACGGCCATGCACCGTAAGTAGCACAACACCGGGGCTTTTTTTTTTATTATTATTTTTTTTTCTCACGGTTTTTGCAGCATAAACAATTAAAAAAAAAATCTGCAGAGGAGTAGAAACGCGCACAGGAAAAAAACACAAAATAATGCAAATGTGCATATTTATCCTCTAATTGCACAATATCAACACAAAATAATGCAGATGTGCATATGTATCCTCCAATTGCACAATGTCAATAAAAAGTCGACATATTTTATATTATATATTGCATTTTATTAAAAAATATATATATTCTGACTCTTGCACTAAATTAATTTCCTGCAAAAAAAACCGCAGCAAATATTACCAGTCCAACAGTTTCGTTGCATGCTTTTATTTGTAGCCAAAATGACAGCCTTTAATTCGACCCTTTTTAAAAAAAAAAATCCAATTATTACCAAAAAATTACTGTTATTATTAGAAAAGGCTGCAGGCAAATATACCGTTATTCCCTTTAAAATGAGTGCAATTTGTCTGATAATAAACTTGAATCATTCCAGCCTGAATATGTCGAATTATTAGCATAAACTACGTTTTCAATAATCTTATGGTCTCTTAAAAATGTGTAAAAATAAATAAATAAATGATGCATTAAAAAAAAAGCAACAGAAAAACGAGTTGTATGTTTACATTACTGTATTTTGGTGACTTATAATGACATATTACTGTATTTTGGTGATTTATAATGACATATTACTGTATTTTGGTGACTTAAAATGACATATTACTGTATTTTGGTGACTTATAATGATATATTACTGTATTTTTTTAAAGAAACTCCATACTGTAATGGTAGTTATCAGAGGCTGTTCAATTATTAAACAATAAAAGAACAGTTGAGTGATGTTTGGACATATTGTTATTAACAGGTTATGTTTGTAATATGTGATTTAAAGGATTAAAAAAAAAAAAGTATATTAAATGCATCAACCTGCATTTTTGTATTTCACCCTAAAATACATGCAACCTCATTTAAATAAATTGTCGCGTTATTTTTACAATATTAGTGTGTAAAAAAAAGTACATCCTAATTTAGTCCTCATATTTTGCATGATTTCCCTCCAATGTCCATGTATGCATTTCCTTGGTTAAGGGTATTAATGCTGCAAATTGAACTGATGGCTTTATGTAATGTTAGGCCGCTGTGTGTGCATGCCTGCTGTTGTGTCCCACGTAGGGCATGGGGGGGTGAACCAGCTCGGCGGGGTGTTCGTGAACGGCAGACCCCTCCCGGACGTGGTGAGGCAGCGCATCGTGGAGCTGGCCCACCAGGGGGTCCGACCGTGCGACATCTCCCGGCAGCTGCGCGTCAGCCACGGCTGCGTCAGCAAGATCCTGGGCAGGTAAACTGACCGCTACATCTATACTGCGATGAATATTTAAATAACATTTATTATTGTTATTGTTGCTATTTGTGGAACATTTATATATATATATATATATATATATATATATATATATATATATATATATATATATATATATATATATATATATATATATATATATATATGTATACATATATATATATATATATATATATATATATATATATATATATATATATATATATATATACATATGTGTATATTATTATATAACTTCATATATATGTATGTATATATATATATATACACGTGTATATTATATATATATATAGTCATATATATATATGTATATATATATATATACGTGTATATTATATATATATCATCCATCCATTTTCTACCGCTTATTCCCTTATATATAGTCATATATATGTATGTATGTATATGTGTATATATGTATATATATATATATATATATATATATATATATATATATATATATACACATATACGTGTATATTATTATATATACATACATACATATATACATATATATATGTGCATATATCCGTGTATATTATATATGTATATATATATATATATATATATATATATACACACATACACATATATACATGAATGTGTATATATATATATATATATATATTTACGTGTATATTATATATATATACATATACATACAGATATACATATAGACATACATACATATACATACACACATACATATAAATGTGTATGCGTGTATGTATATGTCTGTATGTATGTATGTATATATATATATATGTATGTATATATATATATATATACATACATATATATACATGTATATATATATATATATATATATATATATATATATATATATATATATATATATATATATATATATATATATATATATATTTAATGCATTTGGAGTGAATTTAAACGATTTTTAGATAATTTTTTTGTAAAAATTCAAACAACACTTTAAGGGTAAACTGCAAACCCTGCAGTCCACTCACTTAAAAATAGTTATTTTAAACATTTTAATATTTTCATTAAACTGCCTATTTTTATTCCCATTTTTTTGTAACCACCATTTATATTTTAATAACCCGAAGTACTATCATCAAACAAATTCATTATTATTTCGTCGTTATAAATTAACTCGAACATTTTTTTTATTTTTTTTCATCCCATCCCAGGAAAAATTTTATTATTATTATTTTTTTTAAATAAGCTTTTTTTCACCCCCCCCCCAACACATAATTTTATAACATTTTTTTTTTTTAAATACATTCATGCATTGTGTATTTTTGGTCAAATAATATCACGAATGATTTTTATATAGATAATAAAAAGGCGGATTGGCTGAGTTCTGATAGGGTGAGGTGGGCACGACCCCTGCTTTGCCCCTTAAAGTGCTAGCTACGCACCTGTGCACGCACAATTTAACAGCTCTATAAGGAATATTCTCCAACGATTGCAAAATCAAAACATTGCACTGATTTTTGCTTTAAATATGAATTTTTTTTTCTGCCGAATGCAGATACTACGAGACGGGTAGCATCAAACCGGGCGTGATCGGCGGCTCCAAACCCAAAGTGGCCACGCCGAAGGTGGTGGACAAAATAGCGGACTACAAGAGGCAAAACCCCACCATGTTCGCGTGGGAGATCCGCGACAGGCTGCTGGCTGAAGGCATCTGCGACAACGACACGGTGCCCAGCGTCTCGTCCATTAACAGGTAAACAGCAAATTCTTCATAATGTCAATAATGCCTTTTATCATGACCGCATCGATGCACTTAGATTGTGTTTAGTGCCGTGCATGTCATGTCTTTGGAACATTCTGACCCCCTAAAAAGGGCAAAAACTATGCAACTCCTGCAGGAATGTTTATTTAGGCCTATGGGTTGCATGCATACCTGCTTGGTTCCGCCCACTTCTCTGCAAGGAGAAGGCGGTGCAGGTCCGACTTGTCCCTCAACAATCAGCGGTCCATCGTGCAGAGATGAGAAGAGATCAATATTAGGTGACCACATCCCATGGCGCTGTAAAGCAGGCCAATTTTCCTCAGCACATCTGAGTGCTTGGGAGCATCCACTGCAGGCATGAGGCTTTTCTCTGCAAGACAACACAAATAACTTGGAAAAAAGCTCTCATTTCTATACTGCATGTAGGTAGGATCATTGTGGTGCATTCAAGGAACCCCTTTTAAGTGAGATTTTTTTTAAGACAATGTTTGTTATTATGCATGCAAAAATATATAACATGATTGCAACATGTTGCTGTCAGGTGTCTGTGCACCACGTGACTTTATCGTCCTCTGTAGTGGACATTTGTTTTTGCTCTTTTTTTTTCTTTTAACAGAGTTAAAAAAAAAAAAAAAGGTCTGTTATGCAAAACTAATTGTTTTTTTAAGACAGTGTGCAGGTATTCATCTAACAATGTTTATTATTATGCATGCAAAAATATATAATATGATTTCAACATGTTGCTGTCGGGTGACTGCATGTGCACCACGTGACTTTACTTGTCCTCTGTAGTGGACATTTGTTTTTGCTCTTTTTTTCTTTTAACAGAATAAAAAAAAATAGGTCTGTTATGCAATTTTTTTTTTTAAGACAGTGTGCAGCTATTCATCTAACAATGTTTATTATTATGCATGCAAAATATATAACATGATTTCAACATGTTGCTGTCAGGTGACTCTGCACCACGTGACATTACCGTCCTCTGTAGTGGACATTTGATTTTGGTCTTTTTTCTTTTAAGAGAGTAAAAAAAGAAAATAGGTTTATTATGCAAAACGGACATTTTTTTTAGGACTTGGAAAAAAGCTCTCATTTCTATACTGCATGTAGTAAAATACGGTAGGATCATTGTGGTGCATTCAAGGAACCCCTTTTAAGTGAGATTTTTTTTAAGACAATGTTTGTTATTATGCATGCAAAAATATATAACATGATTGCAACATGTTGCTGTCAGGTGTCTGTGCACCACGTGACTTTATCGTCCTCTGTAGTGGACATTTGTTTTTGCTCTTTTTTTATCTTTTAACAGAGTTAAAAAAAAAAAAGGTCTGTTATGCAAAACTAATTGTTTTTTTAAGACAGTGTGCAGGTATTCATCTAACAATGTTTATTATTATGCATGCAAAAATATATAATATGATTTCAACATGTTGCTGTCGGGTGACTGCATGTGCACCACGTGACTTTACTGTCCTCTGTAGTGGACATTTGTTTTTGCTCTTTTTTTCTTTTAACAGAATAAAAAAAAATAGGTCTGTTATGCAATTTTTTTTTTTTTAAGACAGTGTGCAGCTATTCATCTAACAATGTTTATTATTATGCATGCAAAATATATAACATGTTGCTGTCAGGTGACTCTGCACCACGTGACACTACCGTCCTCTGTAGTGGACATTTGATTTTGGTCTTTTTTCTTTTAAGAGAGTAAAAAAAGAAAATAGGTTTATTATGCAAAACGGACATTTTTTTTAGGACAATGTGGAGCTATTCATCGAACAATGTTTATTATTATGCATGCACAATATATAACATAATTTCAACGTGTTGCTGTCAGGTGACTGCATGTGCACCACGTGACTTTACCGTCCTCTGTAGTGTACATTTCATTTTGGTCTTTTTTTTTCTTTTAAGAGAGTTAAAAAAAATAGGTCTGTTATGCAAAACTAAACAAAATTTTAAGACAGTCATCTAACAATGTTTATTATTATGCATGCAAAAATATATAACATGATTTCAACATGTTGTCAGGCATGTGCACCACATGACTTTACTGTCCTCTGTAGTGGACATTTGTTTTTGCTCTTTTTTTTTCTTTTAACAGAGTAAAAAAAAAAAATAGGTCTGTTGTGCAAAACTGAAAAAAAATGTAAGACAGTGTGCAGCTATTCATCTAAAAAATTTTTATTATTATACATGCAAAATATATAATAAGATTTCAACATGTTGCTGTCAGGTGACTCTGCACCACGTGACTTTACCGTCCTCTGTAGTGGACATTTGTATTTGTTTTGTTTTGTGTTTTAACAGAGTAAAAAAAAATAGGCCTGTTATGCAGAACAACATTTTTTTTAAGACATTCATCTAACACTGTTTATTATTATTATGCATGCACAATATATAATAAGATTTCAACATGTTACTGTCAGGTGACTGTGCACCACGTGACTTTACCGTCCTCTGTAGTAGACATTTGTATTTGTTTAGTTTTTTCTTTTAACAGAGTAAAAAAAAAAGGGCTGTTATGCAAAACTACATTTTTTTAAAGACAGTGTGCAGCTATTCATCCAACAATGTTTATTATTACGCTTGCAAAATATGTAATATGAATTCAACATGTAGCTGTCAGGTGACTCAATCAAGCTTTATTGCAGACTCCAACGTCCAAGTAGACACACAATCACATACAGTACATAAAATACCGTATAAAAGGCATTATCACATAATATTAAAAACAGTGCTTGTGCATATTCAGTAAAATGCATCTAATAAATAAATAAAAGCAGCAATAAAAAAAATAAAAATATATATATACTTTAAAAATGCGTCTACGCATTCTATAAAAGGCACAGATACAAGTGTTTCCATATATACGTTTGGTACCTAACAGAACTACACCTAGGATTGGTTATCTGTATAATAAGCTCATTCTCGCAGTCTGCATATACATTTAAACATCAGTTTTCTCATGGTGGCGTGGAAGGTGACTGCATGTGCACCACATGACTTTACTGTCCTCTGTAGTGGACATTTGTTTTTGGTCTTTTTTCTTTTTCTTTTAACAGAGTAAAAAAAAAAAAAAAAAGGTCTGTTATGCAAAACGCAAATACACAGGGGGGATGTTTCCACCAATACAGCACAAGAATACACATTATTAACAAATTAGGCCAACTTATTATCTTCATTAAAAGGAAATATTTTGATTATCATTTTTTTTTAAATGTCAACATTCATTTTTTTTAAAGCAACATTATTTTATATTTTTATATTTTCCTATATATATATATATTATTTTTTTTTTTGCATTTTCCTGAATTAAACAGCACATGCAGGAGCCTTTTAACCGCTATAAACATCAGCCTATGCTGTGATGAACTTTGCTTAAGAGGCACCGTTCCACAGAGGCATTACATTTTAATGAGCTGATGGGGGGGTTGAGGGGGGTGGGGGGGTCTGGGTGTTCCTGGACAGACACGACATCTTTTTAAATAAGAAAAAGGGCTGAGAAGAAAATTCATTTCATGCTCCGTGCTCGCTTAAAAAGGCGACTCGAGACACACGTGTACGTGCGATAAGTCCAAAATGTACATTAATGGCATTAATAAAAAGAAGAAGAAGAAGAAGAAGAAAGGACCCCATTCGCCTCCCCTCCTTTTTTTTTTTGTCTCTTTTTCGATTCCAATTAAAGTGTTCGATTCGGAGCCTTGCACGTCTTTGTTTCAGGAGGGGAAATTGAATTGAGAAGAGTTGGAATGTTATCAGTCAAATATTAATCGTTTAAAATGCTATTAGGGCCGTAAATAGTTTTAATAGGAAAAGAGGTCACTGGTGTGAATTAGGCTTTTTTTTTTTTTTGGATGAATCAATCTACTTAACGTCTTGAGAACATTTGACGTCTTATGTCAGAGTTTCTGGGAAAAGACAAAGAAAATGCCCACTACAGAGGTTCTCAGGAGGTTAAGAGAGAAATATCAGTACTGCATCATATAAAACAAGGCCTGCAAGTTCAGGGTCAGCTGTGTGAGACCTCCCCCCCCCCCCCCCCCCCCATAATGTTTGAGACTGCATGAAGCTGGTCTCTTTTTCCACTTGAGCAGTCCCGTCGGGGGTCCCGCACTATCTGACCCCAGGACAGTTGACAAAAGGGAACGCTCCACTGAAGCACCTTTGGCCCGCCTGCATTATTCAAGCTCCGACGTTGAACTTGACGGGAGACAAACAATTAAAACTGAAAAAAATAAAATAAAATGAAAGACTCTTCATTATTGATTCAAGAAATCCGTTTTTTTTTTTTTTTTAGCAAAAGTCATGCGTTTGTTCGAACACCAAACAAAGCTAAGCAGTATTGGGTAAGGGGAATACGATCCATCAAGTGTTTGGATAGTCTTATCTTAAAGGGGAACATTATCACAATTTCAGAAGGGTTAAAATCATTAAAAATCAGTTCCCAGTGGCTTATTTTATTTTTCGAAGTTTTTTTCAAAATTTTACCCATCACGCAATATCCCTAAAAAAAAGCTTCAAAGTGCCTGATTTTAACCATCGTTATATACACCCGTCCATTGTCCTGTGACGTCACATAGTGATGCCAATACAAACAAACAGCAAGGTATAGCGACATTAGCTCGGATTCAGACTCGGATTTCAGCGGCTTAACACTGTCTGATAAGATAATTACTAACAACTATGAACTAGGTTTACAGCATATGAAATACATTTGGCAACAACATGCACTTTGAGAGTGCAGACAGCCCATTTCAGGCGCGCTAAGAACATATATTTTTCCACGATTTCAGCACTCAGGTTAACCATACCTAAATAGACACAAAATATTGCATTACACAAGACTACCCGAATGTACTCGAATGATTGAAAATAATTAATGTTTTTATGCTAAATTATTGGTAAACACAGTTTATGTATAATAATTTACGTAAAACCGCGAGTAATGAATAAAGTTTTCATCAATTAATATATTCTGTAGACATACCCTCATCCGCTCTCTTTTCCTGAAAGCTGATCTGTCCAGTTTTGGAGTTGATGTCAGCAGGCCAGGGAAGCTAGGGTCGATATTCTTCTCTTGATCATCTTCGGTGGCATAAGGGACGGTGTGAGCCAAGACATCCAGGGGGTTTAGCTCGCTCGTCTGCGGGAACAAACTGCCGCCTTTGCTTGCCGTGCTACCGAGGTCCTTTGTCCCTGAATTGCTCACACACTCCGGCAGATTCAATGGGGGTCTGGCGGCAGATTTCTTTGACTTTATGGTTGGAAATGCATCTGCTTTGAGTGTCGCAGGATATCCACACATTCTTGCCATCTCTGTCGTAGCATAGCTTTCGTCGGTAAAGTGTGCGGAACAAACGACTGACCATTTCGTCGGCTTTCCCCACACCCTCGTATTTTGAACAAATTTCGTACAATTTCTTGCCACTTTCGCATCTTTGGGCCACTGGTGCAACTTGAATCCGTCCCTGTTGGTGTTGTTACACCCTCCGACAACACACCGACGAAAGTGAGAAAATGGCGGATTGCTTCCCGATGTGACGTCATCGCTCCGAGAGCGAATAATAGAAAGGCGTTTAATTCGCCAAAATTCGCCCATTTAGAGTTCGGAAATCGGTAAAAAAAATATATGGTCTTTTTTCTGCAACATCAAGGTATATATTGACGCTTACATAGGTCTGGTGATAATGTTCCCCTTTAAGGGGGGATGATTGTTATTGAGTTATGTGACACAAGCCTCAGATCCCAACTAAAGCCTGATTAGAAATAACGCAGTCCTCCGAAAACAAACTCTTTGTCGGATGCTTATTTAAATAGGTGGTCGTCCTGTCGGTTTCCTGTACCCTTGGTTTGGCAAAGGCTGCCTTAGCAAGAAAGCCGTGGCTGAAGAAGTACAAGAACTGATAAGTACTTTGAGAGTTTACAAATTACGGCGACAGCTTTCTGTCTCCCGGGGTGCCGCTCAGACGGAACAAATCTAACGTGAGCTCGTGCGGCGAGGAGGAGGGAGCAATAAGGAACTATTGCTTTCCTGTCACATGTAATTTATAGCTCTCTATTTGCATCTCTTTGCCCGCGTGGCCTAAAACCCCAGACTTTTCTGATCAATACGGCCTCATCCGCATTGGCGGGCTGCAGGGGCGGGGAGCTGCTGGTCCGGAAGGGGTCTGGGTGGTAGACTCTAGACCAGTGGTTCTTAACCTTGTTGGAGGTACCGAACCCAACCAGTTTCATATGTGCATTCACCGAACCCTTCTTTTGTGAAAGATAAAATGTTTTTTTTTTCAAATTCAAGAAAAAGTCATATGTTTTTTTACTGGTGCACAAAATGAACCGTGCATGAACATCACCTTGTTCAAAGAACCAAACCAACACAGTGCATGAACTCACAACAAATTACACACCTTACACACATTACCATGAATTGATTGACGTGGACCCTGACTTAAACAAGTTGAAAAACGTATTTGGGTGTTACCATTTAGTGGTCAATTGTACGAAATATGTACTGTACTGTGTAAACTGTACCGTTTCATATAATGTATTCTCTTCCTTTGCAATCTACTAGTAAAAGTTTCAATCGATCAATCAAAAAACCTGCAAATCAGATGGAAAATTAGAGGGAACATTGTTTAGGGGTCATCCATAATACGCCGTTAGGTAGAAGTTTTTATTTACACGATAAGTCGGATGTGTCTTTACCTCCTTGGCAGAGACTCCGCCAAACCCCTAAGGCCGACTCACCGAACCCCTAGGGTTCGATCGAACCCAGGTTAAGAACCACTGCTCTAGACCACCTCCAGCCAGTGGCTTTGCAGCTTTAGGCCAAACTCCCGACGTTTCCCCGGCTGTACAAGTGACAATTTCTTTGACTTTGTTTTACAGGATTATCCGAACAAAAGTGCAGCAGCCATTCCATCCGTCGCCCGATGGGACATCCCTGTCGACAACAGGCCATACCATAGGTAGGCTCGCAACATCATCACCATCATCATTGACTATGCCCATCTCCTGCATCAGCGGGAACTCCAAATGGACTCACAGCAGGTCTTCATTACATTTTCCCTTCCTTTTCAGTGCCAAACACAGTGTCTCCGCCGGTAACCAGCGCCTCCAACGACCCTGCGGGATCCTACTCCATTAACGGCATTCTGGGCATCCCGCGATCCAACGGCGAGAAGAGGAAAAGAGACGAAGGTAAGATGTGTTTTCGTGTATGAGCGCTGTCAGAGAAGCCATTGTGCTCTAAGGAGTGAGAGTCTTGTCACTGCAGTTGTTCGCCTTTTGCACCTTTGGCGCTTACCTGTATCTTTAGAAGCAGATCCACTCGTTATCTTTTAGTGTGCTTTTGAGGGACTTCTACCTTCTTTCTTCCATTGTTGTACCCTTGCTAAAACATGCTCTCGCGTCATGAGGCTTGCGTCCCCTCTGACGGCGTCTTGATGCGTTTATAACTCTTCCACTAGAGGCAGTATTTTCCTCATTGAGCAACCCCAACTCTCGTTGACTTGCTATTAGCTTCCTGTGTGTAGTAGTTGTTGGGGACTGAAGCGACATCCACATTGTTGTTGGAGCTGGAACTAATCATATTGCTCCGAAACCGGAAAAGAAGATGTTTGCGAAGGTGGACTGAACGACCCCTAAACGAAAAAACAATCCCAGCTATGCAGTTGGCGTTGCTGCTGACATGATGTTAGAATTCTTTGTAGGGATTGCTGTCAATTTCGAAGGGGGAAGAGCCAGTTGGCGTCAGTCGTGGAAGCTAAGTGACGCAAGAGCATGCTTCAGTCTTTAGGGATGATTGTCACTTGGGCCATGTCCTCAGAGGTTACCTATTGGTACTCTTGACCCATTCACATCTTGGACACATACCTTGGAGTATACTCAGGGTTTTCAAAGTAGACTGTTCAGTTTGTATTATAAGACATTTCGTCTCTCAGGCTTTATATGTTCATGTTCCTAGATTTATTTTGGTCGGATAGATTGGTCAGATCTAGTCGGTGATAGGACTCGATTTGACCTATCTAGTCTGATATCAAACCAGATCTGGCCAGTCTAAGTCTCGGGGCATTCAATCAATCGCAACTGAGCTGTACCTTGGAGTATTCTCAGGGTTTTCAAAGTAGACTGTTCAGTTTGTCTTAGAAGACATTTCACCTCTCAGGCTTTATATGTTCATGTTCCTAGATTTATTTTGGTCAGATAGATTGGTCAGATCTAGTCGGTGATAGGACTCGAATTGACCTATCTAGTCTGATATCAAACCAGATCTGACCAGTCTAAGTCTCGGGGCATTCAATCGATCGCAACTGAGCTGTACCTTGGAGTATTCTCAGGGTTTTCAAAGTAGACTGTTCAGTTTGTCTTAGAAGACATTTTGCCTCTCAGGCTTTATATGTTCATGTTCCTAGATATATTTTGGTCAGATAGATTGGTCAGGTCTAGTCGGTGATGGGACTCGATCTGACCTATCTAGTCTGAGATCAAACCAGATCTGATCAGTCTAAGTCCCGGGTCATTCAATGGATCGCAACTGAGCTGTACCTTGGAGTATTCTCAGGGTTTTCAAAGTAGACTGTTCAGTTGGTCTTAGAAGACATTTCGCCTCTCAGGCTTTATATGTTCATGTTCCTAGATATATTTTGGTCAGATAGATTGGTCAGGTCTAGTCGGTGATGGGACTCGATCTGACCTATCTAGTCTGAGATCAAACCAGATCTGATCAGTCTAAGTCCCGGGTCATTCAATGGATCGCAACTGAGCTGTACCTTGGAGTATTCTCAGGGTTTTCAAAGTAGACTGTTCAGTTGGTCTTAGAAGACATTTCGCCTCTCAGGCTTTATATGTTTATGTTCCTAGATTTATTTTGGTCAGATAGATTGGTCAGGTCTAGTCGGTGACGGGACTCGATCTGACATATCTAGTCTGAGATCAAACCAGATCTGAACAGTCTAAGTCTCGGGTCATTCAATGGATCGCAACTGAGCTGTACCTTGAAGTATTCTCAGGGTTTTCAAAGTAGACTGTTCAGTTTGTCTTAGAAGACATTTCGCCTCCCAGGCTTTATATGTTCATGTTCCTAGATATATTTTGGTCAGATAGATTGGTCAGGTCTAGTCGGTGATGGGACTCGATCTGACCTATCTAGTCTGAGATCAAACCAGATCTGATCAGTCTAAGTCTCGGGGTATTCAATCGATCGCAACTGGGCTGTTCAGGTTGTCCTAGATGATGTTTTGCCTCTCATCCGAGCAGGCTTCATCAATTCATGTTCATAGAGTTAGATTGGTCATATTTGTGTCTGGACTCGGACTAGATCTGACCAATTTAAGACTTAGAGCATTCAATAGATCTCAACTGGATTTGTTCAGTTTGTCTTCCAAAATGTTTGCCTCTCATCTGAGCAGGCTTCATCAGTTTATACTTATAGGCTTAGATTGGTGAAAAGTAGTCTGATCCTGGGAGCTAAGTCTATGAGCACGAATTGATAAGAACGACTCTAGTACCAACTGAACAGTCCAGTTGCGATCGATTGAATGCCCTGAGAATTCAATGACCTGGATGAATGAGAACATCCATAGTCATACCTTGGAGTAGTTTCCAGGGACTCCTGTTGTACCCCTCTCAAAAGCCAAATCAGGTTACAGCAGATTGTGCTACTGCTGTGGACTTTTCCAGAGGTTACACTTAAGCCAGAGTCTTATAATTAAACCCATGTAGATTTGAGGGACATACATCGATTCCCGTTGTCGTCAGCGGAGGACCGTCGACAAGACGGGAGCAGAGCGGCCATTCTTTACGTGCCGTGCTGAAGTTGCAACTCTGTAGCTCTAAAAAGGCGCCCACCGTTCCAGGCGATGACCCTTAATAAAACACCTGAACTCGGCTACACCGCTGTGTCAATCCGCCGAGGAGTGTTTTTTTTTTTATTTGAAGGCACGACCTCCACTGTTGTCTCCTGCAATTAATCTTTATGGAAGTGATTAAAGGGCTTTAGATAATTACATGTCAAGATGATGTAGCCGACCACCCAGGTCAGTCCATGAAGCTGCTGTAGCTCTGTGGGGTTTTTTTCTCCCACCTTTTTTGTTCTCCCTCTCCTGCAACTCTGAGCCCCGAGGCTTTTTATAGATTATTGGTTCTGTAAGAACGAGGCTACCTTAATGTCGCTGCATACACGAGCAGCGGACGACAATTGTCTTACAAAGTGTGTTTTGGAATGATGCAGTGCTTTATTTCCACAGCGTTCAGCAATGAGAGCTAATCGGAGCGTGGTTGACGTAGCCGCGTCTTTGTTCTGGCGGGATATCGAGGAACTGATGTTTTTATGTGTGCCGGAAGGTGGGTGGCGGGGGCGGAGGCGGGAGATGACTAATGACTTGTCAGAGGTAGATTTCCTGGCAGAGATATAAAAACCAGCATGACGTGGGCACGGCAAAATGACATAATCAAGCCTATGCGGTGGCGAGAGCATAATACGAACGTCTGGTGTTCTCGAGGGTTCATGTGGAGCCTTCAGAGGACCCCTCGTATTAAGCTTAATGTCTCACCCCCCCTTTGCCCTACGCCCAACCTGAAATAATGGATCGGTACATTTTCAATGCAGATTGCGACTGACGATGACGTAAAGCTTGTATTGTGGACGTCCTCGCATTGTTTTACCGCCATTTTTGCAACACTTTGGGTCTTACAAGCCTTGCTTCCACAAAGCGCCACAGTCTGCATTTTATTGCGTTTCGATCGTAAAGGGACCCAAACTATCCAATTCGACCCGCTACAGTCTAGTAGCAATCTGTCGCCATCTCGCTGTAAACACTGGATCAGGGTTCGACTGATGTGAACTGGACTGCGGCGAACCGAACCGAGCCGTGCCGTTTGGTGGACACGTGGATACAGGGAAATAACTACAAAAGTACACCTCATTCACTAACAGTGTTACAAAAAAGGTCAGTTAGAATAATACATAATGTTGGGTGGAGAGAACATTGAATCAAAAATACTGAAATTCAATGACATTTGCAAACAGCTAAAATGATGCACAAAGCAAACTGCAACCTGCGACCCAAGAATGTACAAGAATTCTTCTCAACAAAGGAGGAGAAATATAACCCAAGAGAAAAAAATGGAATTTAAAACATTTGTCTGCACGTACAACACTTAAGACCTTTAGCATATCAGTATGTGGACTTAAAGGGGAACATTATCACCAGACCTATGTAAGCGTCAATATATACCTTGATGTTGCAGAAAAAAGACCATATATATTTTTAACCGATTTCCGAACTCTAAATGGGTGAATTTTGGCGAATTAAATGCCTTTCTATTATTCGCTCTCGGAGCGATGACGTCACAACGGGAAGCAATCCGCCATTTTCTCAAACACCGAGTCAAATCAGCTCTGTTATTTTCCGTTTTTTCGACTGTTTTCCGTACCTTGGAGACATCATGCCTCGAGGGTGTAACAACACCAACAGGGACGGATTCAAGTTGCACCAGTGGCCCAAAGATGCGAAAGTGGCAAGAAATTGGACGTTTGTTCCGCACACTTTACCGACGAAAGCTATGCTACGACAGAGATGGCAAGAATGTGTGGATACCCTGCGACACTCAAAGCAGATGCATTTCCAACGATAAAGTCAAAGAAATCTGCCGCCAGACCCCCATTGAATCTGCCGGAGTGTGTGAGCAATTCAGGGACAAAGGACCTCGGTAGCACGGCAAGCAATGGCGGCAGTTTGTTCCCGCAGACGAGCGAGCTAAACCCCCTGGATGTCTTGGCTCACACCATCCCGAAGATGATCAAGAGAAGAATATCGACCCTAGCTTCCCTGGCCTGCTGACATGAGGGTATGTCTACAGAATATATTAATTGATGAAAATTGGGCTGTCTGCACTCTCAAAGGTATATATTGACGCTTACATAGGTCTGGTGATAATGTTCCCCTTTAAAGAAATTTAGTAGCATTTCCAACCATAAATAGCTAATGGACTTCAGCAGATTTTGTTTTTTAATGTATAGTAGTATCTTAACTTATGAGCACATTTCTTTCCACGACAGAGCTCCTTACTCAAAACACTCGTTTCACAAATCAGCCCTGGCCATTGAAATTAATATTAACCCCCCTTGGCCCATTCAAAACAGCACCATTTTAAAATGAAACATGCCTTTTAAAATAGGAAAACAAACTTTCAAACAAGAAATACTTTTTTGAAAAACGTTACTATACAAACAACTACAGTACTTGAATGAAACCATGTCACAATCTTGTTCAGAGTTTAGCTTGGAGAGCAGACTTGTGTAGATGCATCTACGTCGTGTCACAATAGGAAAAAGGGAAATTGTCGTTTATGATCCACATTGGCTGCAACTTGTGTGAGCCGGTGGCACAAGTTTTTAAAGTTTTGTTTCTCTGATTTCAATCAATCAATCAATCAATCTTTATTTATATAGCCCTAAATCACAAGTGTCTCAAAGGGCTGCACAAGCCACAACGACATCCTCGGTACAAAGCCCACATACGGGCAAGGAAAAACTCACCCCAGTGGGACGTCGATGTGAATGACTATGAGAAACCTTGGAGAGGACCGCATATGTGGGTAACCCCCCCCCCTCTAGGGGAGACCGAAAGCAATGGATGTCGAGTGGGTCTGACATAATATTGTGAGAGTCCAGTCCATAGTGGATCCAACATAATAGTAAGAGTCCAGTCCATAGTGGGGCCAGCAGGACACCATCCCGAGCGGAGACGGGTCAGCAGCGTAGAGATGTTCCCAGCCGATGCACAGGCGAGCGGTCCACCCCGGGTCCCGACTCTGGACAGCCAGCACTTCATCCATGGCCACCGGACCTGTGCCCCCCCCCCCTCAAGGAAAAGGGGAGCAGAGGAGAAAAGAAAAGAAACGGCAGATCAACTGGTCTAACAGGGGGGCTATTTAAAGGCTAGAGTATACAAATGAGTTTTAAGATGGGACTTAAATGCTTCTACTGAGGTAGCATCTCTAATTGTTACCGGGAGGGCATTCCATAGTACTGGAGCCCGAATAGAAAACGCTCTATAGCCCGCAGACTTTTTTTGGGCTCTGGGAATCACTAATAAGCCGGAGTTCTTTGAACGCAGATTTCTTGCCGGGACATATGGTACAATGCAATCGACAAGATAGGACGGAGCTAGACCGTGTAGTATTTTATACGTAAGTAGTAAAACCTTAAAGTTGCATCTTAAGTGCACAGGAAGCCAGTGCAGGTGAGCCAGTATAGGCGTAATATGATCAAACTTTCTTGTTCTTGTCAAAAGTCTAGCAGCCGCATTTTGTACCAACTGTAATTTTTTAATGCTAGACATAGGGAGACCCGAAAATAATACGTTACAGTAGTCGAGACGAGACGTAACGAACGCATGAATAATGATCTCAGCGTCGCTAGTGGATAAAATAGAACGAATTTTAGCGATATTACGGAGATGAAAGAAGGCCGTTTTAGTAACACTCTTAATGTGTGATTCAAAGGAGAGAGTTGGGTGGAAGATAATACCCAGATTCTTTACTGATTCGCCTTGTGTAATTGTTTGGTTGTCAAATGTTAATTTGATTTGGTCATC
The DNA here is from genome assembly GCF_033978685.3 of Nerophis lumbriciformis. Lineage (NCBI taxonomy): Eukaryota > Metazoa > Chordata > Actinopteri > Syngnathiformes > Syngnathidae > Nerophis > Nerophis lumbriciformis. Next base: position 1,257,092 of record NC_084586.2, read on the forward strand.
CGCTTCATCTCCTTTGCACAGACTTTCTCAGTTCCGGTGTGTGGAAAGTGTTGATCTCTGAAAATCGCTCAAACGCACACGTTAACTGTCTCGTCAAAATGTAGGTTTGTTTCTTGTGCAAACAAAGCAGCAACGTGTAACAACACCTAAATATCAATGTTTTATTGCTCAAACGGTACAACACCGGATAATACTATTTCAACCGGCATTGGGTCGGGCTCTTAGCTCACATTTCGCTCGCAATTTTAAACGTAACAAAAAAGCTGAGACAGCTCGTAACTCAAATTACACCCAAGTTGAGGAACCACTGTATTTATTTTATCTTCAGCGTCAGTTTAAAGATGATGCTGGTTTTTAAGACGATATTATTGTCACCAGGTTTTGAGCAAAACAAGGACATTGCAGTTCGGTAAAACATTTAAAAAAAAACGTTACTGTATGACATTCTGACTACCAAATTGCATTTGTATCCAAATATTGGGGTATTTTCTTGAGCAAATGTTATTTATGGCAGCAAATAATAACTTGTGATTAATCATGATTAATCACAGTTCAATAGTGTGACATTTTAAATTCAAGCACTTGAAGTGAAGTGAAGTATATTTATATAGCGCTTTTCTCTAGTGACTCAAAGCGTATTTACATAATGAAACCCAATATCTAAGTTACATTTAAAGCAGTGTGGGCGGCACTGGGAGCAGGTGGGTAAAGTGCCTTGCCCAAGGACACAACGGCAGTGACTAGGATGGCGAATGCGGGTATCGAACCTGGAACCCTCAAGTTGCTGGCATGGCCACTCTACCAACCGAGCTATACCGGTTGGTAGCCCTAATATATATGTTTATATATATATATGTATATATATTTATATATATAAATATACATATATATATATATTTATATATATATGTATATATATAAATATATATACATATATATGTATATATATATATATATATATATATATATATATATATATATATATATATATATATATATATATATATATATATATATATATATATATCAAATCATCTCAAACCACAACAAAACAATTGCAAATGAGCCGTCGACCCCCAGTCAGAGCGACTCCAAAACCAACAAAGCATGTAACTGTCGAAAGAAACCTGATTGCCCCCTCAACGGGGGGTGCTTACAAACATCAGTTGTCTACCAATCTAAGGTAATACGCAAGGACATTAACACATCCGACACATATGTAGGATTAACCGAGGGTGAATTCAAAACCAGATGGAACAATCACAAGGCTTCTTTCAGGAACAAAAACCTGCGAAATACCACAGAACTCAGCAAACACATTTGGGACCTCAAAGACAATAATGTTGAATATTCAATAACATGGCAAATTCTTGCATCCAGCACACCTTACAATAGTGGTAATAAAAGATGCAACCTATGCTTGAAAGAGAAACTGTTTATTATTTACCGTCCAGACCTGTCATCCCTCAACAAGCGCAGCGAAATTGTAACAACATGCCGCCATAGACGGAAACACCTCCTAGGTAACACATGAGCCAATCACCACGCCCCTAGGCCAGCCTGTACCCACCCACTCTGTGCCCTATATAAACCATGGTATGCGAATGCTCCCTTCAAAATCTCCTGATGATTGAGGGTACCCCCCCTCATGAAACAGGCCTGTAGAGATGAAATAGTCTTGTGATTTTTTTTTCCCCACACATACATATATATATATATATATATATATATATATATATATATATATATGTATATATATATATATATATATATATATATACATATATATATATATATATATATATATATATATATATATATATATATATATATATATATGTGTGTGTGTGTGTATGTACGTTAGGTCAGGAAAAAACACAGAGGCTGTTTCATCCCCACAAGCCTGTTTTGCAGGTTTCCCTGCTCTTCAGGGGAGTTTAAATTAAACTACCTTGAAGAGCAAACTCCCCTGAAAAGCAGGGAAACCTGCGAAACAGGCTTATAGGGATGAAATAGCCTCTGTGTTTTTTCCTGACCTAACGTATATTCCGCTCTACCCCGGTATTGAGCACTGTATAACGGACAAACCACAGTAACCTTGACTATATATATATATATATATATATATATATATATATATATATATATATATATATATATATATATATATATATATTTATATATATATATATATATATATATATATATCTTTTTTTTTCTACAGTATGTATGTATATATATATATATATATATATATATATATATATAGTACAGGCCAAAAGTTTGGACACACGTTCTCATTTCAATGCATTTCTTTATTTTCATGACTATTTACATTGTAGATTGTCACTGAAGGCATCAAAACTATGACACCTATGAAGTGAAAACCATTTCAGGTGACTACCTCTTCAAGCTCATCGAGAGAATGCCGAGGGTGTGCAAAACAGTAATCAGAGCAAAGGGTGGCTATTTTGAAGAACCTAGAATATAAAAACATGTTTTTCAGTTATTTCACCTTTTTTTGTTAAGTACATAGCTCCACATGTGTTCATTCATAGTTTTGATGCCTATAATAGTCATGAAAATGAAGGAAACGCATTGAATGAGAAACATTAAAATATTAAATCATGAAAAAATGTATCAATAGTGAATTAAATCGTAAAACAATTGTATCATGAAATAATGAAATCAAAAATAATAAATGAATACCGTATTTTTCGGAGTATAAGTCGCACCGGAGTATAAGTCGCACCTGCCAAAAATGCATAATAAAGAAGGAAAAAAACCATATATAAGTTGCACTGTAGCCCGGCCAAACTATGAAAAAAACTGCGACTTATAGTCCGAAAAATAAGGTAAGTGTAATTTTACATCATATACATTAATACCACATTTAATGACACATTCAGGTAATTACATAAAGATTAATTTATTTATTTAATTTTGTCCCATTAGGCACTCTATAGATAACTTCCGGTTTCATTGTGTTTCACAAGAGTGGTTAAGTAGTTATTTAAGTAATAGATCTCAATATGTGGAAATCAATAAGACTAAATCACAGCCAAGAAGAGTAACTTGTGGGGTTCCACAAGGCTCGGTATTGGGACCTAAGTTATTTATACTATATTTAAATGATATTTGTTCAGTATCTAATAAATTGAAATGTATTATGTTTGCAGATGATACAAATGTATATTGTTCAGGAGAAGACTTGAAGGAAGTGTTGAGGGTAATAGAGGTTGAGTTGATTCAGCTAAAAAAATGGTTTGATATCAATAAGTTATCATTAAATGATAAGAAAACTAAATTTATGGTGTTTAGTGGTGCAAGAACAAATCGTGAAGTAAAACTCAAATTAAATCAAGTGGAAATTGATAGAGTATATGAAACTAAATTCTTGGGAATAATAATTGATCATAAATTATGTTGGAAACCGCATATTGAATATATAAAGGGAAAAATATCCAAATCCATTGCCATTCTTTATAAAGTAAAACACATGCTGAATAAGAAATGTTTGCATATGTTATATTATTCTTTTATTTTTCCATATTTAACATATAGTGTTGAAGTTTGGGGAAATGTCTATAGAACAAACATAGACCCAATAATTAAACTTCAAAAAAGGGTAATAAGAATAATACACAAAGCGTGCTACTATGAACATACCAATCCATTATTTATAAGTTCTAATGTGTTAAAATTTTCAGATATTGTGTTTTTAAAAACAATGGAAATGATGTTTGGAGTAAAGAACAACAGCCTTCCAGCTTGTATGCTTAGGTTATTTCAATTAAGAGGAGAAACCCATCATTTACGGGGGGTATTGATTTTTGAAATAGGTAAAGCAAGAAGGAATATTAAATACAAATGTATTTCAGTTTTAGGAGTTAAATGGTGGAATAAGCTCAGTGATGAGTTGAAGACATGTACTTCTTTGTTAAGGTTTAAGAAAACATTGAAAGGTGAGATAATTGAAAATGATAAAATATAGTAACAATTACTTTCATTCCATTGATTTTTTTTTTTTTTTAACATTGATGTTCCAGGTAATCTTATTTTCAGTGAAGGTATAGGATAGGCAAATATAAGCTTTGGCTTCAGCCTATTCCTTTTTCGGTCATGCTTTTTCTTTTCTTTTCTTTTCTTTTTGTGTGTAAATGTGTATGATTGTTATACTGTATATGTATAGTCTGTACTCTTAAACTGGTCACACAAAATGGTTAATGGTTGATGGTTGATTATATGACCGAAATAAACTTATTTCATTCATTCATTCATTGTATTTTCATTGTCGTTTCCCCTTAGTGACTATGTTTGGGCGGTTTGCATATCTTTTGGACGGGGTTTTTTTTAAGGGGGGGGGGATACTGTCATGACCTGCCCACGCAGGTCGGGCTTTGTGTTTTGTTTTCCGGGGCCTCTGAGTTCAGTTAATCTCTGAGTCTCTTTCTCTAATTAGGTTCTGGTAGACTTTGATGTGTCGTGTAGTGTTATATGAGAGTGTCTAGTCATCTTTGTTGCCCTGTTTGGACACGGATTGTGTGAAAGTGTCCGATCTTTTTCAGACAAACTCAATTTCCTCCACCGTACTAGTTCCAGAGGTGGGACCAAGTCATTGTTTTGCAAGTCACAAGTAAGTCTCAAGTCTTTGCCCTCAAGTCCGAGTCAAGTCCCGAGTCAAGACAGGCAAGCCCCGAGTCAAGTCCAAAGTCAAGACTGGAAAGTCTCAAGTCAAGTCCTAAGTCCTGCATTTTGAGTTTCGAGTCCTTTCAAGTCCTTTTAACCACAGACTAATATATTAACACAGATTGTGTATGCTTTTCAAACGCTGTATTTATTTATTAAAACAAGTGCATTTTAAATTGCAGGAAAAAAAATTGTGCTGACATTGCACTTTATAATAGCACTATTAACCAGTCATTTTAAACATTAACTCATTCCTTTACAGAACAAACACATTGACAAATAAAGTGCAAATGTACTTATTTGTACAAAAGTGTTAACATTGAAAAAACATGACATATACGTGAACATAACAAAAAAGTTGTACTTTTTATATGTCAGGGCCCTATGCTGCATTGCATTTGCAAAAGACCAAATTAGCCAAGAGTCTGTCAGTCATTTGTGCACGATGGGGGCGTAGTATGATGCCACCATGGCTGAAAACTCGCTCCACTGGAGCACTGGAGGCAGGCACTGCCAAGACTCTCATGGCCACTCGGAACAGTGAAGGAAGAGTCTTCATGTTCAATGCCCAGAACAAAAGGGGGAGATAGTTTTTTGGGGTTGGTGCACTACTTGTAAGTGTATCTTGTGTTTTTTATGTTGATTTAATTAAAAAAAGAAAAAAATATATATATATTTCTTGTGCGGCCCGATACCAATCGATCCACGGACCAGTACCGGGCCGCGGCCCGGTGGTTGGGGACCACTGAGGTAAACAACCAACAGTATGTCAGAAAGCTAGCTAAAACGGTACACATATTCATAATATAGTATACATTTTAACTGACCTTTATTTGACTATGTTTGTCTTTTTTTAGGTGGCTAAAATACGCGGTGCTGCTGACCGCCGTCTAACGTTACGTGTGATATATTGACTAACGTAACCCTGCTTAAAAAATCACTGAACAAAAAGTATGAATAAGGTAGTGAACTGCAACAGATTCCCGTGTTTGCAATAACGTTATAATGTTAGCAGTGAGTTTACAGCCTCACTGATTTAACTACACAGCAAATAAAAGTCACGTTACTTAGCCAATAAACGTTATCTTACATTCAAAACTTACCGTTCTTTGTGCAACTTCAAATGCCGGACGAAGTTGGAAGTTGTTGCCTCTCCATCAGTCATTTTCGAACTGCATGTGTTGCATACTGCAAACCGTTTTGTGTTGACCACCTCGTAATTTTTATACCCAAACGAAAATATTTTAGGTATCATTTTTTGTTCACTGGCGTGTGGTTTGGACATGTCTTCTTCGTTGGTTGTCCTGCAATTTGATTGGATGAATGCTGTGTGATGAAAACAAAGTAGATCTAATTTGATTGGCTGTTGTACTGAGAGCACACCAGCTGACACACGCAACGCTGATAGACAAGTACACAATGAAAAATACGGAGCGCTCCCGAATAACTTTTTCATCTTTGGGTTTTGGGGAAAGTAGCAAGTCATGTCAAGTCATGTCAATTCAAAAGGCTCAAGTCCAAGTGAAGTCACAAGTCATTGATGTTAAAGTCTAAGTCGAGTTGCAAGTCTTTTTACATTTTGTCAAGTCGAGTCTAAAGTCATCAAATTCATGACTCGAGTCTGACTCGAGTCCAAGTCATGTGACTCGAGTCCACACCTCTGACTAGTTCCGACGTCAGCTAATGTCTCTGCGTGGCCTCGTTTGCCGGCTGTACATATTGCGTTCTGCTCACTATGCTGCAGTCCACAGGACAGTAAACGCCGGGACCGCCACATTTCCTCACAGCGCAGCCTCATTTGACTCGGTAAGCCGCGTGATGATTACGGCAGAAGCGGTCATTATCGAGGCTCCAAACGCCAAGGAGGGGTTATGGATGGCGAGGGGTGTGAAACGTTCCGGCTGGGTATTTGCTCCTCGTGGCCCTCTGCCAAAGCGCCCCCCCCCCCCCCCTCCCCCCCCGACCAAGTTTTTCAAGTCAGCAGTGCCCTTAAAGGAAGGTGCTCGAATTACGGCGGCCGTGTCGAGATAATGCGGTGTGACACGCGTTATGTACACCGGGGCCGGGGGGGCCAGAGGAGCTTCAAGGGACGCAGGTGTCATAAGAGCCATTATCTGCTATTGTGTTGCGGCAAATTAAAAGTAGCATGTTACTTTTGGCAGCCATTGTTGTAGGCGTGGGAGGAAGATGGCGTCTTCTGTGACCGTGCCTGTCCACGCCGTTGAAGTGACAATGTATTAGAATGTGCGCCACTGCGGAGAGAAAAGCTATTACCTCACATATTAACATCCACGTAGCCTCTATCCCATACTTGCCAACCTTGAGACCTCCGATTTCGGGAGGTGGGGGGCGGGGGTCGGGGGGTCGTGGTTGGGGGCGTGGTTAAGAGGGGAGGAGTAAGTAGGTAAGAAATACTTGACGAAATACTAAGTCAAGTATTTCATATATACAGGTAAAAGCCAGTAAATTAGAATATTTAGAAAAACTTGATTTATTTCAGTAATTGCATTCAAAAGGTGTAACTTGTACATTATATTTATTCATTGCACACAGACTGATGCATTCAAATGTTTATTTCATTTAATTTTGATGATTTGAAGTGGCAACAAATGAAAATCCAAAATTCCGTGTGTCACAAAATTAGAATATTACTTAAGGCTAATACAAAAAAGGGATTTTCAGAAATGTTGGCCAACTGAAAAGTATGAAAATGAAAAATATGAGCATGTACAATACTCAATACTTGGTTGGAGCTCCTTTTGCCTCAATTACTGCGTTAATGCGGCGTGGCATGGAGTCGATGAGTTTCTGGCACTGCTCAGGTGTTATGAGAGCCCAGGTTGCTCTGATAGTGGCCTTCAACTCTTCTGCGTTTTTGGGTCTGGCATTCTGCATCTTCCTTTTCACAATACCCCACAGATTTTCTATGGGGCTAAGGTCAGGGGAGTTGGCGGGCCAATTTAGAACAGAAATACCATGGTCCGTAAACCAGGCACGGGTAGATTTTGCGCTGTGTGCAGGCGCCAAGTCCTGTTGGAACTTGAAATCTCCATCTCCATAGAGCAGGTCAGCAGCAGGAAGCATGAAGTGCTCTAAAACTTGCTGGTAGACGGCTGCGTTGACCCTGGATCTCAGGAAACAGAGTGGACCGACACCAGCAGATGACATGGCACCCCAAACCATCACCCAACCATGCAAATTTTGCATTTCCTTTGGAAATCGAGGTCCCAGAGTCTGGAGGAAGACAGGAGAGGCACAGGATCCACGTTGCCTGAAGTCTAGTGTAAAGTTTCCACCATCAGTGATGGTTTGGGGTGCCATGTCATCTGCTGGTGTCGGTCCACTCTGTTTCCTGAGATCCAGGGTCAACGCAGCCGTCTACCAGCAAGTTTTAGAGCACTTCATGCTTCCTGCTGCTGACCTGCTCTATGGAGATGGAGATTTCAAGTTCCAACAGGACTTGGCGCCTGCACACAGCGCAAAATCTACCCGTGCCTGGTTTACGGACCATGGTATTTCTGTTCTAAATTGGCCCGCCAACTCCCCGGACCTTAGCCCCATAGAAAATCTGTGGGGTATTGTGAAAAGGAAGATGCAGAATGCCAGACCCAAAAATGCAGAAGAGTTGAAGGCCACTATCAGAGCAACCTGGGCTCTCATAACACCTGAGCAGTGCCAGAAACTCATCGACTCCATGCCACGCCGCATTAACGCAGTAATTGAGGCAAAAGGAGCTCCAACCAAGTATTGAGTATTGTACATGCTCATATTTTTCATTTTCATACTTTTCAGTTGGCCAACATTTCTAAAAATCCCTTTTTTGTATTAGCCTTAAGTAATATTCTAATTTTGTGACACACGGAATTTTGGATTTTCATTTGTTGCCACTTCAAATCATCAAAATTAAATGAAATAAACATTTGAATGCATCAGTCTGTGTGCAATGAATAAATATAATGTACAAGTTACACCTTTTGAATGCAATTACTGAAATAAATCAAGTTTTTCTAAATATTCTAATTTACTGGCTTTTACCTGTATGTACTGTACTGTACAATCTACTAATAAAAGTTTCAATCAATCAATCAAAAACAAGGTTTTCCAAAATAAGAGAACAACTTCAACTCCAGTTATGGGAAAAAAAATGCCAACATGGCACTGCCATATTTATTATTGAAGTCACAAAGTGCATTATTTTTTTTAAACATGCCTCAAAACAACAGCTACGAAAACAACGAAGGCACACAGCTTCAGTCCAGAATATACTACAGCATACTTGCCAACCTTGAGACCTCCGAATTCGGAAATTGGTGTATATTGTAGCGTCCCGGAAGAGTTAGTGCTGCAAGGGATTCTGGGTATTTGTTCTGTTGTGTTTATGTTGTGTTACGGTGCGGATGTTCTCCCGAAATGTGTGTGTGTGGGTTCACAGTGTGGCGCATATTTGGAACAGTGTTGAAGTTGTTTATACGGCCACCCTCAGTGTGACCCGTATGGCTGTTGACCAAGTATGCGTGGCATTCACTTATGTGTGTGGAAAAGCCGCATATGTTATTTGACTGGGCCAACACGCTGTTTGTGTGGAGGAAAAGCGGACGTGACGACAGGTTGTAGAGGACGCTAAAGGCAGTGCCTTTAAGGCACGCCCCCAATAATGTTGTCCGGGTGGAAATCGGGAGAATGGTTGCCCCGGGAGATTTTCGGGAGGGGCTCTGAAATTCGGGAAATTGAAACCGATATTGATAATTCCCGATATTACATTTTAAAGCATTTATCGGCCGATATTATCGGACATCTCTAATTCTAACCAAACATGCTATTGTTAGCATGTTAGCATGCTAGCTTTTTTTTTTAGGCAGTTTTTATTTAGAGCGTGGCGCGGTTGGGAGAGTGGCCGTGCCAGCAACCTGAGGGTTCCTGGTTCGATCCCCACCTTCTAACAACCTCATCACGCCCGTGATATATATATATATATATATATATATATATATGTATGTGTGGGGAAAAAAAATCACAAGACTATTTCATCTCTACAGGCCTGTTTCATGAGGGGGGTACCCTCAATCGTCAGGAGATTTTAATGGGAGCATTCGCATACCATGGTTTATATAGGGCACAGAGTGGGTGGGTACAGGCTGGCCTAGGGGCGTGGTGATTGGTTCATGTGTTACCTAGGAGGTGTTTCCGTCTATGGCGGCATGTTGTTACAATTTCGCTGCGCTTGTTGAGGGATGACAGGTCTGGACGGTAGATAATAAACAGTTTCTCTTTCAAGCATAGGTTGCATCTTTTATTACCACTATTGTAAGGTGTGCTGGATGCAAGAATTTGCCATGTTATTGAATATTCAACATTATTGTCTTTGAGGTCCCAAATGTGTTTGCTGAGTTCTGTGGTATTTCGCAGGTTTTTGTTCCTGAAAGAAGCCTTGTGATTGTTCCATCTGGTTTTGAATTCACCCTCGGTTAATCCTACATATGTGTCGGATGTGTTAATGTCCTTGCGTATTACCTTAGATTGGTAGACAACTGATGTTTGTAAGCATCCCCCGTTGAGGGGGCAATCAGGTTTCTTTCGACAGTTACATGCTTTGTTGGTTTTGGAGTCGTTCTGACTGGGGGTCGACGGCTCATTTGCAATTGTTTTGTTGTGGTTTGAGATGATTTGTCGTATATTGTTCATGCAGCTGTAGCTCAATTTGATGTTGTTCTTGTTGAATACTTTTCTTAGGTTGTTGTCTTTGGGAAAGTGTTTGTCAATCAGGTTGAGGAATTTGTGTCCAATGTTCGTTAAGACGTTTTTGCTGTATGGGGGGTTGTACCAGATGATGTCGTTTCGTTTTCTGTTCTTTTTTGGCTGGTTTCCTGGCGTGGGTTCATAGGTGAGGGTGAAATTGTATCCGCTTTCATCAAGGGCTTTTTGGTACGGGGGGGTTGCTTGGTCAAATTCAGCTTTGCTAGATGACAGCATCGATAGCCTTTTATTGATTCCGGTAGGTATTCTTTTCGTGGTGGTGGTTGGATGGTTGCTGTCATGGTGCACGTATTGGAGTGTTGTGTTGGGTTTCGTGAATGGTTGGTAGCTGTTATTTCTCAGGTTGAAAGTGACGTCAAGGAAGTTGACGGTTTGCTTGTTGGCTTCAATCGTGATCCGTAGGCCGTTCTCTTTGAAAATTTGGCATATGCGCTTCTTGGTATTCTCGTAACATTAACACATCCGACACATATGTAGGATTAACCGAGGGTGAATTCAAAACCAGATGGAACAACCACAAGGCTTCTTTCAGGAACAAAAACCTGCGAAATACCACAGAACTCAGCAAACACATTTGGGACCTCAAAGACAATAATGTTGAATATTCAATAACATGGCAAATTCTTGCATCCAGCACACCTTACAATAGTGGTAATAAAAGATGCAACCTATGCTTGAAAGAGAAACTGTTTATTATCTACCATCCAGACCTGTCATCCCTCAACAAGCGCAGCGAAATTGTAACAACATGCCGCCATAGACGGAAACACCTCCTAGGTAACACATGAGCCAATCACCACGCCCCTAGGCCAGCCTGTACCCACCCACTCTGTGCCCTATATAAACCATGGTATGTGAATGCTCCCATTAAAATCTCCTGACGATTGAGGGTACCCCCCCTCATGAAACAGGCCTGTAGAGATGAAATAGTCTTGTGATTTTTTTTCCCCACACATACATATATTGCGCTCTACTACGGTATCGAGCACTATTTTTTGGATAACCTTATTAAGACATATATATATATATATATATATATATATATATATATATATATATATATATATATATATATATATATATATATATACCTTCGCTAACGTATAGCATGTTCTATATGTTATAGTTATTTGAATGACTCTTACCATAATATGTTACGTTAACATACCAGTTGGTTATTTATGCCTCATATAACGTACACTTATTCAGCCTGTTGTTCACTATTTTTAATTTATTTTAAATTGTCTTTCAAATGTCTATTCTTGGTGCAAAAAATGCGACTTATACTCCAGTGCGACTTATATATGTTTTTTTCCTTCTTTATTATGCATTTTCGGCCGGTGCGACTTATACTCCGGTGCGACTTATACTCCGAAAAATACGGTAATCAAATGTAAATAATCAAATGTATTATGCTTATGCTTTCTGAACTCACTATGTTCACTGCTCGCTGTACATATCCTACCAAGTCAGACCTACACTGTTTCAATGTCCATTTCTCAGATGATGCAATTGTTGATGACTGAAGTGCTGATATCAACTAAACCTAACCCCCCCCCCCCCCCAGCCCCAACCTCCCCCCCACTCTACATCCCACCCCCCGGATTGTAAATAATGTAAATAATTCAATGTATATACTCTGATGATTAACTTGTGTGATGACTGTATTATGCTGATAGTATATATTTGTACCAGGAATTGATGAACATGGACCCCGACTTAAACACGTTGAAAAACTTATTTGGGTGTTACCATTTAGTGGTCAATTGTACGGAATATGTACTGTACTGTGCAATCTACTAATACAAGTTTCAATCAATCAATCAAAGCCCAAGAAGTTGAGTGATGCGGACACGTCTGTTACTGGATACTTCCTAATTCCGCCTTAGGAGACTTTGTATGTGTAAGTACCGATAATATACAACTATATTGATTTTGATACTTGTTTATATTGACAAATGTGCTGTTTTAGTCTGCAATATTGTTCAATTAAGGACATGTGTTATGCATGTCTAGCTTGTGTGCTATTGTGTGCTTAGCTGTTGTGTAGCTGCTAGCTCCTCTGAGCCCATGGCCTACCATGGTTACCTTTTGTAAATGACTCGACAGGGCTTATATCAGAGATTTTGTATGGAAGCTGATATAATCCGATAAAAGTAAACGTTTTAATTATATTGGATCGGGACGCTCTTATTATTTTGGGGATACTTTGTTTTTTTGGTCGTACATTTTTTTTAAGATAAGAATTGATGCCTTTGAAACTGTGTGTAATGTGTTTTAAATGAGAACAATTTGTTATTATGTTTTTTAATGTAGTACTTTTTGTTATTATTGACATTTGTGTTGCAATTATAGCTCCATAATACCAAGTATTTCATAGGAAAAATCTGTATTTTTTTTCCGAAACATAGTGTTGAAATTATTCAAACATACCAATAACACAAGATGATCATTTCGCTGAAATACATTTCTGATTCGGTGCAAAATAAGTGTGCTCTGTAATTAGTAGAACCCTGATATTGGACTGATATCCAATGTCAGTATCAGATTGGGACAACTCTAAAAATGACAATACATGTTATAAAAAAAAAGTAATGAAATAAAATGACGTCTGTATTACACTAATTTAACATTTTCTGGAAGTTGTTTTTGCTTCTTTAAATTAAACAAATATTATAACCTGTATGTATTTTGTATTCTGTCTTCAACGAGCAGCTTTGAAGTCTTTTAAAAAAACATGGTCTAAGGCAGGGGTGTCAAACTCATTTTAGCTCAGGGGCCACATGGAAGAAAATCTATTCCCAAGTGGGCCAGACTGGTAAAATCATGGCAAGATAACTTAAAAATAAAGACATCTTCAGATTGTTTTCTTTGTTTAAAAATAGACACAGCATATTTTGAAAATGTACAAATAATTTTTTTTACACTTACATGTTGCAGTTAGTAAGTATCTATCTTCATTTGTCATTATTTATACTTTCGAAATAAATGACGTAATCAGTCAAATAGATGGAATTGAGTATGGTCGACTTTTAAAATGCTCCCATTGGTGTTATTTTTTTAATCTATCAGAAGATGCCATAAATGATATCAAAATCAAATTACAGGATGCTATTAATGTAATTTAATAATTTTCCTCAATCGATTTGTTTTTTACTGTACATATGTAGCATCATCTACAACAAAACTTATGAATTTGGACTCATTTCATTAATGAGCTTAGAAGGGGATTCGTAGTATTTCATATATATATATATATATATATATATATATATATATATATATATATATATATATATATATATATATATATATATACATACATATATATATATACTATTAACCGCAACAGGTAATTGTAAAAAAAAATCAGAAACAATCTGAAGTTGTCTTTATTTTTAAGTTATCGTGCTGTGATTTCACCAGTCCTGGCCCAAAAAATATAAATAACGACAAATAAAGTATGTATGTATATATATGTATATATATATATATATATATATATATATATACATATAAATATATGCTATTAACCGCAAGAGGTAATTGTAAAAAAAAATCCAAAACAATCTGAAATTGTCTTTATTTTTAAGTTATCGTGCTGTGATTTCACCAGTCCTAGCCCAACAAATATGAAAAATGACAAATAAAGTATGTATGTATATATATATATATATATATATATATATATATATATATATATATATATATATATATATATACATATATATATATATATATATATATATATATATATATATATATATATATATATATATATATATATATATATATAATTAACCGCAACAGGTAATTGTAAAAAAAAATCCAAAACAATCTGAAGTTGTCTTTATTTTTAAGTTATCGTGCTGTGATTTCACCAGTCCTGACCCAAAAAATATAAATAACGACAAATAAAGTATGTATGTATATATATATATATATATATATATATATATATATATATAAATATATATATATATATATATATATATATATGCTATTAACCGCAACAGGTAATTGTAAAATAAAATCCAAAACAATCTGAAATTGTCTTTATTTTTAAGTTATCGTGCTGTGATTTCACCAGTCCTAGCCCAACAAATATGAAAAATGACAAAAAAAGTATATATATATATATATATATATATATATATATATATATATATGTATGTGTGGGAAAAAAATCACAAGACTATTTCATCTCTACAGGCCTGTTTCATGAGGGGGGGTACCCTCAATCGTCAGGAGATTTTAATGGGAGCATTCGCATACCATGGTTTATATAGGGCACAGAGTGGGTGGGTACAGGCTGGCCTAGGGGCGTGGTGATTGGCTCATGTGTTACCTAGGAGGTGTTTCCGTCTATGGCGGCATGTTGTTACAATTTCGCTGCGCTTGTTGAGGGATGACAGGTCTGGACGGTAAATAATAAACAGTTTCTCTTTCAAGCATAGGTTGCATCTTTTATTACCACTATTGTAAGGTGTGCTGGATGCAAGAATTTGCCATGTTATTGAATATTCAACATTATTGTCTTTGAGGTCCCAAATGTGTTTGCTGAGTTCTGTGGTATTTCGCAGGTTTTTGTTCCTGAAAGAAGCCTTGTGATTGTTCCATCTGGTTTTGAATTCACCCTCGGTTAATCCTACATATGTGTCGGATGTGTTAATGTCCTTGCGTATTACCTTAGATTGGTAGACAACTGATGTTTGTAAGCACCCCCCGTTGAGAGGGCAATCAGGTTTCTTTCGACAATTACATCCTTTGTTGGTTTTGGAGTCGCTCTGTCTGAGGGCCAACGGCTCATTTGCAATTGTTTTGTTGTGGTTTGAGATGATTTGTCGTATATTGTTCATGCAGCTGTAGCTCAATTTAATGTTGTTCTTATTGAATACTTTTCTTAGGATGTTGTCTTTGGGAAAGTGTTTGTCAATCAGATTGAGGAATTTGTGTCCAATGTTCGTTGAGACGTTTTTGCTGTATGGGGGGTTGTACCAGATGATGTCGTTCCGTTTTCTGTTCTTTTTTGGCTGGTTTCCTGGCGTGGGTTCATAGGTGAGGGTGAAATTGTATCCGCTTTCATCAAGGGCTTTTTGGTACGGGGGGGTTGCTTGGTCAAATTCAGCTTTGCTAGATGACAGCATCGATAGCCTTTTATTGATTCCGGTAGGTATTCTTTTCGTGGTGGTGGGTGGATGGTTGCTGTCATGGTGCACGTATTGGAGTGTTGTGTTGGGTTTCGTGAATGGTTGGTAGCTGTTATTTCTCAGGTTGAAAGTGACGTCAAGGAAGTTGACGGTTTGCTTGTTGGCTTCAATCGTGATCCGTAGGCCGTTCTCTTTGAAAAGTCAAATTCAGCTTTGCTAGATGACAGCATCGATAGCCTTTTATTGATTCCGGTATATATATATATATATATATATATATATATATATATATATATATATATATATATATATATATATATATATACTATTAACCGCAATAGGTAATTGTAAAAAAAAATCAAAAACAATCTGAAGTTGTCTTTATTTTTAAGTTATCGTGCCGTGATTTCACCAGTCCTGGCCCACTCGGGAGTACATTTTTCTCCCAAAATGAGTTTTACACCCCTGGTCCTAGAATTACCAGGATGAGGTCAACTTTTTTTTTTTGCAAGAAAAACTTTGGAATTCCCCCGAGAATAAAGTTGTGCTATTACCCTTCTTCCAAGTCACGTCCCGGCCCGACAAAAAAAACCGCTCCATCACTCGGCTTCTTAGATCTGTGAGTGATGAGAGGAGTACGTTTAACAAGGTGATCACGCCATCGTTCAAAAGAAGCCGCAAGTGGCCGTCAAGAGCGGATGGATGAGACCCCGTGTTTGGGATGCGGCCGAAAAGTCATTATTCCTCATCTGTGAGCGCCGATGATGACGACGACGATGGCGGGCGATGAGTGATGGAGCGCTACACAAAAAAAAAAAAACCCAACCGCCCTCGACTCCGGCTTTTACAGTGCGGGGGGTATTACAAGTGACATAAAGCACTTTCCATTCACGACTTGTCTTTCAACTGTCAATAATAACCCCGCGCGAGAAGCCGCTCATGCAATTAATCCGTTTTATTCCCGTCTAATCCATTCGGCATAAACCGCGGATGCGGAACAAACAGATGATGTATTTCATTTGTGTTTACATCGGCGAAAGATTCAATTAAGCTCACCCCCCCCCCACCCTTCTTTTGGGGAAAAAGGAGTTCATCTAATTTGATGCAAATGAATTTTAATTTGGTTTTCATTTAAGCCAAACAAACATGGGCTCCCTGCAGGAAAACGACAAGGCAAGGATTGAGGGAAGACGAGCGTATTTGAGCTGACATGTGATTTAAACCAGTGGTCCCCAACCACCGGGCCGCAGCCCGGTACCGGTCCGTGGATCGATTGGCAAATTATTAGGGCCCGCATGGCCCATTGTATAAGGACTCCCAAAGGGAGTCCTTATGCAATGGGACATAAGGACCTATTGAATTTGTAAGGTTTTATTCTTTATTCTTTATTCTTCCGCCGCCACATTAAACTGTAATTTGACCCACTTAACATGCTTCAAAACTCACCATATTTGACCCACACATCAGGACCTGCGAAAATTGCCTTTTTAAAAAAAAACCGAACCACAAAACTCAAAATTACGCTCTAGCGCCCCCTAGGAAAAAAAAAACTAGACTGCCTGTAACTCCCACTAGGAAGGTCGGAGAGACATGAAACAAAAACCTCTATGTAGGCCTGACTTAGACCTACATAATCATAATAGTCCATTGTCGGAAGTTGGCAATTCCCCCTTCAAGACAAAAAAGTACTAAAAACAGTAACTTTTGCCTCTTTGAGCTGTAATTTGACCCCCTTAACACGCTTCAAAACTCACCAAACTGAACGCACACATTAGGACTGTCAAAAATTGCGATCTTATAAAAAAACCTAACCCCAAATCTCAAAATTGCGCTCTAGCGCAATTTTTGAATAAAACGCAGAAAAAACTGCTCCTCGGAAGAAAAAAATGACAACACTGCCTGTAACTCCCACTGGGAAGGTCGGAGAGACATGAAACAAAAACCTCTATGTAGGTCTAACTTAGACCTACATTTCATAAATTGACAACCCCCAGCAAAAATCAACAGGAAGTTTGCTATTCCCCCTTCAAAACAACATTTTTGTAAAAACCGGTCACCTTTCTTCAAACATTATCTCCTCTGAGCGCGTTTGTCGTTTCGGTTTCAAACTAACACAGGAGAGAGATTGAACCCTTCTGATTAAAAGTTGGCGAAAGAGTTTTGATACCTGCTCCAGTTTTGATTTTATGACCCTTCAAAGAACCTCTGCGCTGATGCTGCTGTTTTTTCAAGATGGCTGCTTAAAAGCAGGCAGCACCAGCTGCAGACAAGGTAGGTACACTAGACAAAAGTCTTGGGACAATTCGGACTAAAAGTAGACAAAAGTATTGGGACACTTATGACTACCACTGGACAAAAGTATTGGGACACATAGCACGAAAACTGGACAAAAGTATTGGGACACTTGGGACTACAACTTGACAAAAGTATTGGGACACTTATGACTACCACTGGACAAAAGTATTGGGACACCTACACTGGACAAAAGTATTGGGACACTTATGACGAAAACTGGACAAAAGTATTGCGACACTTGGGACGAAAACTGGACAAAAGTATTGGGACACTTAGGACGAGCACCTGCCAAATACGCGGGCCCGACCAACGCTGCTTGCAGCTTTAATTTTTTTTATTTTTTTTTATTTATTTATTTATTTTTTAAAATTAAATCAACATAAAAAACACAAGATACACTTACAATTAGTGCACCAACCCAAAAAAAAATCCCTCCCCCATTCACACTCATTCACACAAAAGGGTTGTTTCTTTCTGTTATTAATATTCTGGTTCCTACATTATATATCAGTATAGATCAATACAGTCTGCCGGGATACAGTCCGTAAGCGCACATGATTGTATTTTTTTATGAATTTTTTATTATTTTTTTAAATAAAAAAAATTACCCCCCCGGTCCGTGGGACACATTTTTTAAGCGTTGACCGGTCCGCAGTTACAAAAAGGTTGGGGACCACTGATTTAAACAAAGCGTTCACCCCGGGGTTCGGGGCTGTGACCTTAAGGTGCCGCCTCACCTCTTATTCTATCGCGTGGAGAAAAAACCCCCCAAAAAACGAGCTTTTATTCTGAAAGAAAGCTACTCTATTGGATTGTTTTCATTTTGACGGGCGCTCCGTCCTCCGCGACCTTTAAGTGACGAACCCCGCGGAGCGGCGTCTGCTTCTCGGGGGTGGGAATGGTTGGTTATCTTATCTCGTGGGGGGCGGCGCCCTCATTGCCGGCTGGCTGTCAGCGCCAGTAAACCCCACACACTCGCGACTTTCATCCATCCATCCATTTTCTACCTTCGGGGTCGCAGGGGGGTGCTGGAGCCTATCTCAACTACAATTGGGCGGAAGGCGGGGTACACCTTGGACAAGTCGCCACTTCATCACAGGGCCAACACAAGTAGAAAGACAACATTCACACTCACATTCACACACTAGGGCCAATTTAGTGTCGCCAATCAACCTATCCCCAGGTGCATGTCTTTGGAAGGGGAGAACATGCAAACTCCACACAGAAAGATCCCGAGCGCAGGATCGAACCCAGGACCTCTGTATTGTGAGGCAGACGCATTAACCCCCATATACCACCGTGCTGCCCCACTCGCGACTTGTCGGAGAAAAAAAAAAAAAAAGCGCTCCGACTTTTCGAAATCGGCAACGGGCGTGACTTCGCTAGCGTCCCGAAAAAGAAGAAGTCAGCTGGGAACGGACGGCGCGTAGGAAGACGGTCGTCGTTGGAGCGCAGGCGTGCGTCCCACCGATAAACACGTGGGAGGATATTGATCCAAACTGATCAATGACTCAGTTTCGGAATGACTGCCATCGAACGATTCTAACTAGAGATGTCCGATAATGGCTTTTTTGCCGATATCCGATATTGTCCAACTCTTAATTACCGATTCCGATATCAACCGATACCGATTTATACAGTCGTGGAATTAACACATTATTATGCCTCATTTTGTTGTGACGCATTTAACAATGTATCGTATTTTCCGCACTATAAGGCGCACCTAAAAACCTCCAATTTTCTCAAAAACTGACAGTGCGCCTTATAGTCCGGTGCGCCTTATACAGGTAAAAGCCAGTAAATTAGAATATTTTGAAAAACTTGATTTATTTCAGTAATTGCATTCAAAAGGTGTAACTTGTACATTATATTTATTCATTGCACACAGACTGATGCATTCAAATGTTTATTTCATTTAATTTTGATGATTTGAAGTGGCAACAAATGAAAATCCAAAATTCCGTGTGTCACAAAATTAGAATATTACTTAAGGCTAATACAAAAAAGGGATTTTTAGAAATGTTGGCCAACCGAAAAGTATGAAAATGAAAAATATGAGCATGTACAATACTCAATACTTGGTTGGAGCTCCTTTTGCCTCAATTACTGCGTTAATGCGGCGTGGCATGGAGTCGATGAGTTTCTGGCACTGCTCAGGTGTTATGAGAGCCCAGGTTGCTCTGATAGTGGCCTTCAACTCTTCTGCGTTTTTGGCTCTGGCATTCTGCATCTTCCTTTTCACAATACCCCACAGATTTTCTATGGGGCTAAGGTCAGGGGAGTTGGCGGGCCAATTTAGAACAGAAATACCATGGTCCGTAAACCAGGCACGGGTAGATTTTGCGCTGTGTGCAGGCGCCAAGTCCTGTTGGAACTTGAAATCTCCATCTCCATAGAGCAGGTCAGCAGCAGGAAGCATGAAGTGCTCTAAAACTTGCTGGTAGACGGCTGCGTTGACCCTGGATGTCAGGAAACAGAGTGGACCGACACCAGCAGATGACATGGCACCCCAAACCATCACCCAACCATGCAAATTTTGCATTTCCTTTGGAAATCGAGGTCCCAGAGTCTGGAGGAAGACAGGAGAGGCACAGGATCCACGTTGCCTGAAGTCTAGTGTAAAGTTTCCACCATCAGTGATGGTTTGGGGTGCCATGTCATCTGCTGGTGTCGGTCCACTCTGTTTCCTGAGATCCAGGGTCAACGCAGCCGTCTACCAGCAAGTTTTAGAGCACTTCATGCTTCCTGCTGCTGACCTGCTCTATGGAGATGGAGATTTCAAGTTCCAACAGGACTTGGCGCCTGCACACAGCGCAAAATCTACCCGTGCCTGGTTTACGGACCATGGTATTTCTGTTCTAAATTGGCCCGCCAACTCCCCTGACCTTAGCCCCATAGAAAATCTGTGGGGTATTGTGAAAAGGAAGATGCAGAACGCCAGACCCAAAAACGCAGAAGAGTTGAAGGCCACTATCAGAGCAACCTGGGCTCTCATAACACCTGAGCAGTGCCAGAAACTCATCGACTCCATGCCACGCCGCATTAACGCAGTAATTGAGGCAAAAGGAGCTCCAACCAAGTATTGAGTATTGTACATGCTCATATTTTTCATTTTCATACTTTTCAGTTGGCCAACATTTCTAAAAATCCCTTTTTTGTATTAGCCTTAAGTAATATTCTAATTTTGTGACACACGGAATTCTGGATTTTCATTTGTTGCCACTTCAAATCATCAAAATTAAATGAAATAAACATTTGAATGCATCAGTCTGTGTGCAATGAATAAATATAATGTACAAGTTACACCTTTTGAATGCAATTACTGAAATAAATCAAGTTTTTCAAAATATTCTAATTTACTGGCTTTTACCTGTATATGGACCAATATTGAGCCACAACAGGTCTCGCAACTACGGGATGCATAACGTAACCTCAGCCTCCACTGTAGCGTCTATTCTATGGGGCGGTATAGCTCGGTTGGTAGAGCGGCCGTGCCAGCAACTTGAGGGTTCCAGGTTCGATTCCCGCTTCCGCCATCCTAGTCACTGCCGTTGTGTCCTTGGGCAAGACACTTTACCCACCTGCTCCCAGTGTCACCCACACTGGTTGAAATGTAACTTAGATATTGGGTTTCACTATGTAAAGCGCTTTGAGTCACTAGAGAAAAGCGCTATATAAATATAATTCACTTCACTTCACTTCACTATGCGCCTTATAATGCGGTGCGCCTTATATATGAACAAAGTTTTAAAATAGGCCATTCATTGAAGGTGCGCCTTAGAGTGCGGAAAATACGGTAACTTTACCATGAATTGATTAACATGGACCCCGTAAACGTATTGGGGTGTTACCATTTAGTGGTCAATTGTACGGAATATGTACTGTACTGTGCAATCTACTAATACAAGTTTCAATCAATCAATCAAAAACAAGGTTTTCCAAAATAAGAGAACAACTTCAATTCAAGTTGTGGAAAAAAAAAATGCCAACATGGCACTGCCATATTTATTATTGAAGTCACAAAGTGCTTTTTCTTTTAAACATGCCTCAAAACAACAGCTACAAAAACAACGAAGGCACACAGCTTCAGTCCAGAGTATACCAGAGCATACTTGCCAACCTTGAGACCTCCGAATTCGGAAATTGGTGTATATTGTTGCGTCCCGGAAGAGTTAGTGCTGCAAGGGATTCTGGGTATTTGTTCTGTTGTGTTTATGTTGTGTTACGGTGCGGATGTTCTCCCGAAATGTGTTTGTCCTTCTTGTTTGGTGTGGGTTCACAGTGTGGCGCATATTTGGAACAGTGTTAAAGTTGTTTATACGGCCACCCTCAGTGTGACCTGTATGGCTGTTGACCAAGTATGCACTTATGTGTGTGTAAAAGCCGCATATGTTATTTGACTGGGCCGACACGCTGTTTGTATGTAGGAAAAGCGGACATGACGACAGGTTGTAGAGGACGCTAAAGGCAGTGCCATTAAGGCACGCCCCCAATAATGTTGTCCGGGTGGAAATCGGGAGAATGGTTGCCCCGGGAGATTTTCGGGAGGGGCACTGAAATTCGGGAAGTTGAAACCGATAACGATAATTTCCGATATTACATTTTAAAGCATTTATCGGCCGATATTATCGGACATCTCCAATTCTAACCAAACAACAGAAAACATTGTGGCATTTCACAAATGATAACCGCAAGCATGCTATTGTTAGCATGTTAGCATGCTAGCTTTTTTTTTTAGGCAGTTTTTATTTAGAGCGTGGCGCGGTTGGGAGAGTGGCCGTGCCAGCAACCTGAGGGTTCCTGGTTCGATCCCCACCTTCTAACAACCTCGTCACGCCCGTTGTGTCCTTGAGCGAGACACTTCACCCTTGCTCCTGATGGGTGGTGGTTAGGGCCTTGCATGGTCATCAGTGTATGAATGTGTGTGTGTGAATGTGTGAATGTGTGTGTGTGAATGGGTGAATGTGGAAATAGTGTCAAAGCGCTTTGAGTACCTTGAAGGTAGAAAAGCGCACAATTCGGCAAATTCAAAGTGTGCTTTACCAAAAATTGCAGTAAGGAAACATAATTCACATTAAAATCAGAAAAAACAATCATCATTAAAAAAAAAAATCATAATTAATTAAAAATCAATCAAAGAGTGTAGACCAGGGGTGTCAAATTCATTTTAGTAGAGAAAAATCTACTCCCAAAATGTTTAATTATGGGTCTGTTGCAATGCAAATGTTTAATTATGGGTCTGCTGCAATGCAAATGTTTAATTATGGGTCTGCTGCAATGCAAATGTTTAATTATGGGTCTGCTGCAATGCAAATGTTTAATTATGGGTCTGCTGCAATGCAAATGTTTATTTATGGGTCTGCTGCAATGTAAGCGCCCAGTCACTTATAACTTGGTATTTGAAACATGCTAACTGTATGCATGTTTACGTGAGCATTTTAGCATGCTAACATTAAAGTGCTAGCTTTTTGCGCACATTTTTTTGCTCACTTTACGCTTAAAAAAAAAAATTAAAATCTGCAGGCATACACCTTATTATGGGCCTGCTGCAATGCAAGCGCCCATTCACTTAAAACTTGGTATTTGAAACATGCTAACTTATTTTGCTACCATTTACCCTAGAGTCATATAACTCGGTATGTGACCGCTGTTAACTGTTAGTGTGCCAACTTTAGCATGCTAGCACGCTAAAAATAAAGTGCTAACTTTTTTTTGCTCATTTTACGTTTAAAAAAAAAATTCTGCAGGCATACACCTTACAGTCATATAACTTGGTATTTGAAACATGCTAACTGTATACATGTTTACGTTAGCATTCTAGCATGCTAACTTATTAAAACTATGAAACCACATGTGCATAAGTATTCACAGCCTTTGTTTAATACCTTTGTTGAAGCACCTTTGGCAGAAATTCAAGTCTTTTTGAATACGATGCCACAAGCTTGGCACACTTATCTTTGCGGCACTTCTCAAGCACCATCATGTTGGATGGGAAGCTTTGGTTTTCAATCATTATGTCTCTATACATTGACGCATTCATGTTTCCCTCTATCCCGACTAGTCTCCCAGTTTCTGCTGCCTTAAATATTTATGTAAATTTGATTTTTTTTTTTCCATTATTATAAATGCGCAAAAAAAAACCAAAAACTTTTGACATTCTCATCATTGGGAATTTGGAAGACAAAAAATAATTTATTCCATTTTGGAAAAAAGCTGTAACATAACAAAATGTGGAAAAAATGAAGCAGCTGTGAATACTTTCCGTAGTTCTTGGAAAAAAACATGTACATATTGTACTGGGGTTGAAGGTGAAAACTACCAAAAATGGTAGTTTGTGTTTGGGCACCCTTGCTCTAGATCAGTGGTCCCCAACCAACGGGCCGCGGCCCGGTACCGGTCCGTGGATCGATTGGTACCGTGCCGCACAAGAAATAAAAAAAATAAAAAATAAAAAATAAATATATATACATATATATACATATATATATATGTTTTTTTTTTACCGAGAAATAATTTTTACATTGTACACTTTGATGGATAAGTTGCTTCAAAATCATGAGTCAAGCAGATATTTAAGTACTTATTTTTGATGTTTGGAATGTGCAATAATATATGTGTTGCAATATTAGATTAAGTTTAAAATATATGACATTGCATACAGTACATGTATTTTTTTCTGTCAAAATAGAAAGTTTAGATTTTTAGATTTTAGATTTAGATTTATTGGTCCCCGATGGGGAAATTCATTTTCACTGCCGTACATTTGAACAATAGATATTACACATCACGAAACAAAAATAACAAAAAGACATCATACATGACCAACACACATTTACAGGCTTGTCAGACAGGTCGTTGACAAGTTGACTACATTTAGAAACAAATAGACGCATGGTAATTTCAGGCCTTTGCGGGGGCCAAATAAAATGAGGTGGCGGGCCAGATATGGCCCCCGGGCCTTGATTTTGACACATGTGCTCTAGATAATATCGGTCAAAACCATGCGTAAAACAGCAAATATACTTCCAAACATTGTGACAACCCAAAGCTATCAGAAACTTTGTATTTGTTTCTTTATTCCCTGTGTTATTTCATCTAAGCTAAGCCAAACTGAGAATCAAAAAGGAAGAAGTTAACTTTATGCTTCTTACTTAATGCAAAAGCTACAAAACCCAAAAACAGTGAAGTTGGCACGTTGTATAAATCGTAAAAAAAATTGAATAAAATTATCTGCAAATCCTTTTCAACCTATATTCAATTGAATAGACTGCAAAGACAAGATACCTAACACTTGAACTGGTAAACTTGGTTATTTTTTGCAAATATTATCTCATTTGGAATTTGATGCCTGCAACATGTTTCAAAAAAGCTGGCACAAGTGGCAAAAAGACTGAGAAAGTTGAGGAATGCTCATCAAACACTTATTTGGATCATCCCACAGGTGAACAGGTTAATTGGGAACAGGTGGGTGCCATGATTGGGTATAAAATCAGCTTCCATGAAATGCTCAGTCATTCACAAACAAGGACGGGGCGAGGGTCAACACTTTGTGAACAAATGCGTGAGCAAATTGTTTAAGAACAACATTTCTCAACAAGCTATTGCAAGGAATTTAGGGCTTTCACCATCTACGGTCCGTAATATCATCAAAAGGTTCAGAGAATCTGGAGAAATCACTGCACGTAAGCGATGATATTACGGACCCTCGATCCCTCAGGCGGTACTGTATCAAAAAGTGTGTAAAGGATATCACCACATGGGCTCAGGAACACTTCAGAAAACCACTGTCAGTAACTACAGTCCGTCGCTACATCTGTAAGTGCAAGTTAAAACTCTACTATGCAAAGCGAAGGCCATTTATCAACAACACCCAGAAACGGCGCCGACTTTGCTGGGTCCGGGCTCATCTAAGATGGACTGATGCAAAGTGTAAAAGTGTTCTGTGGTCGAACAAGTCCACATTTCAGATTGTTTTTGAAAACTGTGGACGTCGTGTCCTCCGGAAAACAAGGAGGAAAAGAACCATCCGGATTGTTATAGGCGCAAAGTTGAAAAGCCAGCATCTGTGATGGTATTGGAGTGTATTAGTGCCCGAGGCATGGGTAACTTACACATCTGTGAAGGCACCATTAATGCTGAAAGGTACATACAGGTTTTGGAGCAACATACGCTGCCATCCAAGCAATGATATCATGGACGCCCGTGCTTATTTCAGCAAGACAATGCCTCATGGTAAAAGAGTGCAGGTACTAGACTGGCCTGCCTGTAGTCCAGACCTGTCTCCCATTGGAAATGTGTGGCGCAATATGAAGCCTAAAATACCACAGGACTGTTGAACAACTTAAGCTGTACATCAAGCAAGAATGGGAACGAATTCCACCTGAAAAGCTTAAAAAATTGTTCTCTTGAGTTCCCAAATGTTTACTGAGTGTTGTTAAAAGGAAAGGCCATGTAACACAGTGGTAAAAATGCCCCTGTGCCAACTTTTTTGCAACGTGTTGCTGCCATTAAATTCTAAAAAAAAAAAAAAAGTTTCTTAGTTCGAACATGAAATATCTTGTCTTTGCAGTCTATTCAATTGAATATAAGTTGAAAAGGATGTGCAAATCATTGTATTCTGTTTTTATTTACGAATTACACAACGTGCCAACTTCAATGGTGTTGTTTTTTTTTTTGTAGAAAACTACAGATTTGATCAGGTTAGTGCTTTTATTATCCTTGAGGAAAACAGAACAGTGTTGCAGCGTGACAGAGGAGCAATAACCCTCCTAAAAAGGCGTTATAGCGCCGACATGATTGATCAATTGAATTCCGCGCGGAGGGGCGGGGGGGGAAGTGGCGGGATTAAGTAGAGTATTATACGCACAATGAGTTGAGGCAGGATGTTCATTTCAAAGTCCATTCGAGCTCCCACTTGCCACCAGATCAGACAATCAATAGCGGCCTTGCATATCATACATCATCCCCCCTTCGCCGGGAGGAGAACATCATCTGTTGCAAATTTAGAATGACAGATTTGGAATATTGGGATTTCAAGTTCTGTAAGACAAAAAGGCCGTCCTTACCGGGGTCGCTCTTTCCTCTCGTAGATGGTTCAGATGGTTCTGGCCCAAACAGTGATTCTCAGGGTAGTGTGGAGAGTTTACGCAAGCACCTGAGGGCCGACGCCTTCACGCAGCAGCAGCTGGAAGCGCTGGACCGGGTCTTTGAACGCCCCTCCTACCCGGACGTCTTCCCCACGTCGGAGCACATCAAACCGGAACAGGTTAGTCGTGTTTTTTACTCCCTGATGTTTGTTTTTCAGCACACACACACACACATAAACACACTCCTTAACCAGAGGCTAATTAAAGCTGGCTGAGATGGCAGGCACGGGGGGGGGGGCAAAAGGGATCACCGGGAAAACTCCCACGCGTTATTGATTTTGTGATGGAAAAACACGTTCCTCGCATCCCCCCCGTAATGGAGAATAACAATACTGCCACGTGAAATTCATCCACGGCTGCCTCAGCTTTGTGTGACATCGAGGAGGAATTTCGCAGTGCGAGAATCGGTCATTTCGCGTCAATAAAGTTAAAAATATGACAAGTCAAATTGACCTTTTTTTAATGATCGTGATTTAATTCGTTAATACATGTACGTTTCCCCCCCCCCCCCCCCCAATTGATAGTTTGTTTTGTTGTCTTTTTGTTGCCGATGCCATCACGGCGTACTTGCTCGTTCGTCCGTGCTGAAGGGCTCATATTGCTCATGCATGTGACTTGGCAGGTGCTTCTCTTTTGTTTAATTACCGTATTTTAGGGACCATAGGGCGCACCGGATTAAAAGGCGCTTTAAAGGGGTCATAAACTAGAACAGCCTAATAGCTAGGACTAGTATGCATATATCTATAAAAAGGCTTTCTTAAAAAGAAGGGGTTTTAAGCCTTTTTTTAAAGCATCCACAGTCTGTGGTGCCCTCAGGTGGTCAGGGAGAGCACCCATTAGCAGACATATTACATGCCGTTTTGTTTCGCAATATTATGCAAAACCAACTTTTCTTACCCTCTGGTACCTGCTGATCTTTATTTGGGACCTGCATGAGTCCTGAAAAATTGCGCGCGTCCGCCATTGTCGTCGATAAGCTTCTTCTGTGGTGAGGTTTTTTTTTTTGTTTAATTACCGTATTTTCCGGACCATAGGGCGCACCGGATTAAAAGGCGCTTTAAAGGGGTCATAAACTAGAACAGCCTAATAGCTAGGACTAGTATGCATATATCTATAAAAAGGCTTTTTTAAAAAGAAGGGGTTTTAAGCCTTTTATAAAAGCATCCACAGTCTGTGGTGCCCTCAGGTGGTCAGGGAGAGCACCTTTTAGCGGACATATTACATGACGTTTTGTTTCGCAATATTATGCAAAACCAACTTTTCTTACCCTCTGGTACCTGCTGATCTTTATTTGGGACCTGCATGAGTCCTGAAAAATTGTGCACGTCCGCCATTGTAGTCGATAAGCTTCTTCTGTGGTGAGGTTTTTTTTTTTGTTTAATTACCGTATTTTCCGGACCATAGGGCGCACCGGATTAAAAGGCGCTTTAAAGGGGTCATAAACTAGAACAGCCTAATAGCTAGGATTAGTATGCATATATCTATAAAAAGGCTTTTTTTAAAAAGAAGGGGTTTTAAGCCTTTTATAAAAGCATCCACAGTCTGTGGTGCCCTCAGGTGGTCAGGGAGAGCACCTTTTAGCGGACATATTACATGACGTTTTGTTTCGCAATATTATGCAAAACCAACTTTTCTTACCCTCTGGTACCTGCTGATCTTTATTTGGGACCTGCATGAGTCCTGAAAAATTGTGCACGTCCGCCATTGTAGTCGATAAGCTTCTTCTGTGGTGAGTTTTTTTGTTTTTTGTTTAATTACCGTATTTTCCGGACCATAGGGCGCACCGGATTAAAAGGCGCTTTAAAGGGGTCATAAACTAGAACAGCCTAATAGCTAGGACTAGTATGCATATATCTATAAAAAGGCTTTTTAAAAAGAAGGGGTTTTAAGCCTTTTTTAAAAGCATCCACAGTCTGTGGTGCCCTCAGGTGGTCAGGGAGAGCACCTATTAGCAGACATATTACATGACGTTTTGTTTCGCAATATTATGCAAAACCAACTTTTCTTACCCTCTGGTACCTGCTGATCTCTATTTGGGACCTGCATAAGTCCTGAAAAAATATGCATATCCGCCATTGTAGTCGATAAGCTTCTTCTGTGGTGAGGTTTTTTTTGTTTTGTTTAATTACCGTATTTTCCGGACCATAGGGCGCACCGGATTAAAAGGCGCTTTAAAGGGGTCATAAACTAGAACAGCCTAATAGCTAGGACTAGTATGCATATATCTATAAAAAGGCTTTTTTTAAAAGAAGGGGTTTTCAACCTTTTTTTAAAAGCATCCACAGTCTGTGGTGCCCTCAGGTGGTCAGGGAGAGCACCTATTAGCGGACATATTACATGCTGTTTTGTTTCGCAATATTATGCAAAACCAACTTTTCTTACCCTCTGGTACCTGCTGATCTTTATTTGGGACCTGCATGAGTCCTGAAAAATTGCGCGCATCCGCCATTGTAGTCGATAAGCTTCTTCTGTGGTGAGGGTTTTTTTTTGTTTAATTACCGTATTTTCCGGAACATAGGGCACACCGGATTAAAAGGCGCTTTAAAGGGGTCATAAACTAGAACAGCCTAATAGCTAGGACTAGTATGCATATATCTATAAAAAGGCTTTTTTTAAAAAAGAAGGCGTTTTAAGCCTTTTTTAAAAGCATCCACAGTCTGTGGTGCCCTCAGGTGGTCAGGGAGAGCACCTATTAGCAGACATATTACATGCCGTTTTGTTTCGCAATATTATGCAAAACCAACTTTTCTTACCCTCTGGTACCTGCTGATCTTTATTTTGGACCTGCATAAGTCCTGAAAAAATGCGCACATCCGCCATTGTAGTCGATAAGCTTCTTCTGTGGTGAGGTTTTTTTTTGTTTAATTACCGTATTTTCCGGACCATAGGGCGCACCGCATTAAAAAGCGCTTTAAAGGGGTCATAAACTAGAACAGCCTAATAGCTAAGACTAGTATTCATATATCTATAAAAAGGCTTTTTTAAAAAGAAGGGATTTCAAGCCTTTTTTAAAAGCATCCACAGTCTGTGGTGCCCTCAGGTGGTCAGGGAGAGCACCTATTAGCGGACATATTACATGACGTTTTGTTTCGCAATATTATGCAAAACCAACTTTTCTTACCCTCTGGTACCTGCTGATCTTTATTTGGGACCTGCATGAGTCCTGAAAAAATGCGCGCGTCCGCCATTGTCGTCGATAAGCTTCTTCTGTGGTGAGTTTTTTTTTTTTGTTTAATTACCGTATTTTCCGGACCATAGGGCGCACCGGATTAAAAGGCGCTTTAAAGGGGTCATAAACTAGAAGAGCCTAATAGCTAGGACTAGTATGCATATATCTATAAAAAGGCTTTTTTAAAAAGAAGGGGTTTTAAGCCTTTTTTAAAAGCATCCACAGTCTGTGGTGCCCTCAGGTGGTCAGGGAGAGCACCTATTAGCGGACATATTACATGACGTTTTGCTTCGCAATATTATGCAAAACCAACTTTTCTTACCCTCTGGTACCTGCTGATCTTTATTTGGGACCTGCATAAGTCCTGAAAAATTGCGCACGTCCGCCGTTGTAGTCGATAAGCTTTTTCTGTGGTGAGGGTTTTTTTTTGTTTAATTACCGTATTTTCCGGACCATAGGGCTCACCGGATTAAAAGGCGCTTTAAAGGGGTCATAAACTAGAACAGCCTAATAGCTAGGACTAGTATGCATATATCTATAAAAAGGCTTTTTTAAAAAGAAGGGGTTTTAAGCCTTTTATAAAAGCATCCACAGTCTGTGGTGCCCTCAGGTGGTCAGGGAGAGCACCTATTAGCGGACATATTACATGACGTTTTGTTTCGCAATATTATGCAAAACCAACTTTTCTTACCCTCTGGTACCTGCTGATCTTTATTTGGGACCTGCATGAGTCCTGAAAAAATGCGCGCGTCCGCCATTGTCGTCGATAAGCTTCTTCTGTGGTGAGGTTTTTTTTTTTGTTTAATTACCGTATTTTCCGGACCATAGGGCGCACCGGATTAAAAGCTGCTTTAAAGGGGTCATAAACTAGAACAGCCTAATAGCTAAGACTAGTATGCATATATCTATAAAAAGGCTTTCTTAAAAAGAAGGGGTTTTAAGCCTTTTTTAAAGCATCCACAGTCTGTGGTGCCCTCAGGTGGTCAGGGAGAGCACCCATTAGCAGACATATTACATGCCGTTTTGTTTCGCACTATTATGCAAAACCAACTTTTCTTACCCTCTGGTACCTGCTGATCTTTATTTGGGACCTGCATAAGTCCTGAAAAATTGCGCACGTCCGCCGTTGTAGTCGATAAGCTTCTTCTGTGGTGAGGTTTTTTTTTTGTTTAATTACCGTATTTTCCGGACCATAGGGCGCACCGGATTAAAAGGCGCTTTAAAGGGGTCATAAACTAGAACAGCCTAATAGCTAGGACTAGTATGCATATATCTATAAAAAGGCTTTTTTAAAAAGAAGGGGTTTTAAGCCTTTTTTAAAAGTATCCAAAGTCTGTGGTGCCCTCAGGTGGTCAGGGAGAGCACCTATTAGCGGACATATTACATGACGTTTTGTTTCGCAATATTATGCAAAACCAACATTTCTTACCCTCTGGTACCTGCTGATCTTTATTTGGGACCTGCATAAGTCCTGAAAAATTGCGCACGTCCGCCGTTGTAGTCGATAAGCTTTTTCTGTGGTGAGGGTTTTTTTTTGTTTAATTACCGTATTTTCCGGACCATAGGGCTCACCGGATTAAAAGGCGCTTTAAAGGGGTCATAAACTAGAACAGCCTAATAGCTAGGACTAGTATGCATATATCTATAAAAAGGCTTTTTTTAAAAAAGAAGGGGTTTTAAGCCTTTTTTAAAAGCATCCACAGTCTGTGGTGCCCTCAGGTGGTCAGGGATAGCACCTATTAGCAGACATATTACATGCCGTTTTGTTTCGCAATATTATGCAAAACCAACTTTTCTTACCCTCTGGTACCTGCTGATCTCTATTTGGGACCTGCATAAGTCCTGAAAAAATATGCACATCCGCCATTGTAGTCGATAAGCTTCTTCTGTGGTGAGGTTTTTTTTTTTTGTTTAATTACCGTATTTTCCGGACCATAGGGCGCACCGGATTAAAAGGCGCTTTAAAGGGGTCATATTATGATTTTTTTCTAATGGTGGTTCTTTGGTCAAAATGTTGCATAGATGATGTTTTACAGATCATCTTCAAGTAGCTTTCTAAGCGTCTCTTCCGGATGCGCCGTTTTGTCTTATTTACGTGGCTCACCTTCGGCGGCGTCTTCTCCCCGTCATCTTTGTTGTCGCGGTGTAGCGTGCAAGGACGGGAGTGGAAGAAGTGTCAAAAGATGGCGCTAACTGTTTTAATGACATTCAGACTTTACTTCAATCAATAACGGAGCAGCATCTCCTCATCCGTGGCTAAATAATGCAACAATAACGCCGGAAATGTGTCCCGTGAAAAACCGTCCGACCGGAACTCTCTAATAACTAAAGTTCCTTGGGTGAATAATGTAAACTCACTACACCGGTATGTTTTAGCGCTTTCATAGCTAGCCTATTGACAGATATAAGTAAGAAATTTACACTACTTTATATTAGAAATGGCAACAGCCTAAGATGAATGCCACATAAGAAGGTAGAGAAAAAGAAGAAGCTTATCGACTACAATGGCGGACGCGCGCAATTTTTCAGGACTCATGCAGGTCCCAAATAAAGATCAGCGGGTACCAGAGGGTAAGAAAAGTTGGTTTTGCATAATATTGCGAATCAAAACAGCATGTAATATGTCCGCTAATAGGTGCTCTCCCTGACCACCTGAGGGCACCACAGACTGTGGATGCTTTTAAAAAAGGCTTAAAACCCCTTCTTTTTAAAAAAAAAAAAAGCCTTTTTATAGATATATGCATACTAGTCCTAGCTATTAGGCTGTTCTAGTTTATGACCCCTTTAAAGCGCCTTTTAATCCGGTGCGCCCTGTGGTCCGGAAAATACGAAAATTAAACAAAAAAAAACCCCTCACCACAGAAGAAGCTTATCGACTACAACGGCGGACGCGCGCAATTTTTCAGGACTTATGCAGGTCCCAAATAAAGATCAGCGGGTACCAGAGGGTAAGAAAAGTTGGTTTTGCATAATATTGCGAATCAAAACGGCATGTAATATGTCCGCTAATAGGTGCTCTCCCTGACCACCTGAGGGCACCACAGACTGTGGATGCTTTTAAAAAAGGCTTAAAACCCCTTCTTTTTTTTAAAAAAAAGCCTTTTTATAGATATATGCATACTAGTCCTAGCTATTAGGCTGTTCTAGTTTATGACCCCTTTAAAGCGCCTTTTAATCCGGTGCGCCCTATGGTCTGGAAAATACGGTAATTAAACAACAAAAAAAAACCCTCACCACAGAAGAAGCTTATTGACTACAATGGCGTACACGCACAATTTTTCAGGACTCATGCAGGTCCCAAATAAAGATCAGTGGGTACCAGAGGGTAAGAAAAGTTGGTTTTACATAATATTGCGAAACAAAACGGCATGTAATATGTCCGCTAATAGGTGCTCTCCCTGACCACCTGAGGGCACCACAGACTGTGGATGCTTTTAAAAAAGGCTTAAAACCCCTTCTTCTTTTAAAAAAAAAGCCTTTTTATAGATATATGCATACTAGTCCTAGCTATTAGGCTGTTCTAGTTTATGACCCCTTTAAAGCGCCTTTTAATCCGTTGCGCCCTATGGTCTGGAAAATACGGTAATTAAACAACAAAAAAAAACCTCACCACAGAAGAAGCTTATTGACTACAATGGCGTACACGCACAATTTTTCAGGACTCATGCAGGTCCCAAATAAAGATCAGTGGGTACCAGAGGGTAAGAAAAGTTGGTTTTACATAATATTGCGAAACAAAACGGCATGTAATATGTCCGCTAATAGGTGCTCTCCCTGACCACCTGAGGGCACCACAGACTGTGGATGCTTTTAAAAAAGGCTTAAAACCCCTTCTTTTAAAAAAAAAGCCTTTTTATAGATATATGCATACTAGTCCTAGCTATTAGGCTGTACTAGTTTATGACCCCTTTAAAGCGCCTTTTAATCCGGTGCGCCGTATGGTCTGGAAAATACGGTAGTTAAACAAAAAAAAAAAACCTCACCACAGAAGAAGCTTATTGACTACAATGGCGGACGCGCACAATTTTTCAGGACTCATGCAGGTCCCAAATAATGATCAGCAGGTACCAGAGGGTAAGAAAAGTTGGTTTTGCATAATATTGCAAAACAAAACGACATGTAATATGTCTGCTAATAGGTGCCCTCCATGACCACCTGAGGGCACCACAGACTGTGGATGCTTTTAAAAAAGGCTTAAAACCCCTTCTTTAAAAAAAAAAAAAAAAAAAAAGCCTTTTTATAGATATATGCATACTAGTCCTAGCTATTAGGCTGTTCTAGTTTTTATTTTTATTTATTTATTTTTTAATTATCTTTTTATTTTTATTTTCAATACACTCTAGCACTTTGAGGTTGTTTGCTCAATGTAAAGTGCTTTCTACAAATAAAATATATTATTATTATTATTATTTTGCAGTCCTTATCCACAAACCATAATAATACTCGTATGTTTAATGCGCCGACAATCCATCAAGCGGTGCGGCTTCATAGCTTACCGAAGTCGTACTGAAAACATTTTGACAGGTTTTTGAGCGCGGCGTGTGATGTTTTGTATTCCCAATGGAACATTTAAAGTCTTGATGCTTTTTACTGGAGTCATCTTGCAGTTTACGCGTATCTCTTATGTACGACTGCCATCTACTGGTCACACTTATCATTACACCATCTACCAAATAAAATTGCTTCGAGGTCGATAAGCACAACTTGAATTATGCCGTACATTAGGTGCAACGGGTTATATTGAGAAAATTAAAGGACTTTAAGTGCGCCTTATAGTCCGAAAAATACAATTAATCGAAAATATTTGTCATACAATTAAAACATATATTTCTTATTAAACTTTAGTATTTTTTTGCATTATTACAAAGTTTTTACACTTTTCTTTTCTTCCCAATAGAGAAGGTAAACAGTGGTATTTCTGTAGTGAAATATCATGTTATTAAAGCGGCAAGTCCATCATATTTGTTGTAGCAGCACTTTATGTAATTATTGAAAACATAGGCACAAACAGTTAGACCTCGGGTTATGAGTTTTATTAGTTGTGTGACGCAGCTCATACCTTAAAAACAGTCATCCCTCGTTCCAAACAGGACCTCTACAAGCACATTTTTGCAAAGTAGAAATGTTTCATTACAAAAATCAAATATTTTCATCACAGAGCATAAAAAGTATTTTTACTACCTTTCAAATATGTTCTCCAACATTATGAGAGCCCTCTAGTTAGTAAAAAAAAAAAAAAGAAAAAAGCGCCCTTTACACGCTTTTAACACAATATAGTAATGCTGCCTGAGGCTTAGCCAATCAGTGGCCACGATACTGAACAGCCCGCCTTAGCGACTAATATTATTGCGATAACTCGCCATTTCTTTGGTTGAAAATGCTTAATTTAGGGCAAAACTTTTATAGAAAATGCTTTTAAAAAATCCTCCTTGCCGCAATACTTGTGTGAGGGATGATTGTATTGCGAATCACTGTCGCCCAATACAATTATTTTATTATTATCATTATATTATTGGCGCTTGCCCCGCCCCCAAACAGCACAATTTCAACATAGTTTTAAAAAGAATAACAAACTTTTTAGATAAGAAAACAATACAATAGAATGGAGTAGAAACAACCACAGTAGTTTATGAAGTAATGTACAGCATTCTACTGTATCTTCAAGCTGTTTCTCCGTCAAACACACCATCAGCAGCTTCTCCGTATTTTTATGGTCAAATAGCCGCCGTTTAGGTAGTATTTCATTGTCCTCGACGCATTCTGCTTCAGTATAGTGCAGGCTAGCAGCGACACACTCCAACTGCTTCGTTAAGTCCGCCGTGTTTTTGATGATTTCTTTCTTTAATTCAATAAATATCATCCACTTCTTCCCAGCACTGTCTTTCACACTCTCGTTCTTCCTTCCCGTTGTCGATCTCTAGCTGTAAGCTAATGCTCTCCCTGACCACCTGAGGGCACCACAGACTGTGGATGCTTTAAAAAAAAGGCTTAAAACCCCTTCTTTTTAAAATTGCCAACAAGCGGTGCGGAGGTTCGATACCTGAACATTTGCTCGCAACCCAAAGCATAACAAGCTTGTATATTTAAAAACTCGTATTACAACGTAACACTGTATTATAATTGTGTTCTTACGATATCAATAGATGCTAAAAATTACAACCGTAAAATTTGTAACACTAAATTTTTTTATATTTTTCTTATTTGACATGTTTTCTTTTTATCGTTTGTTCTGAGAAAACCCAACGCTTCTAAAAATCAACGCTAAAGGTTTCCTCTAACAAAATAACAATAGCAATTATGGGTTAAAAAAAATGTTGCTACAGTAGGGAAGGGATTGGTTTTAATTTTGCAATGCAGTGTGCTGAAAATAATGGAAAGTGCCACTCCACATAGCAACCGACGCTGTTGCTAGTTGGAATTGCCACGAAACACATTTTAAAATATTCAACACTCTACTGCCATCTAGCGGCTCAAGTGAATAGTGCACCCCTCCCAATTCGTCACCCTTCATGTGTCAGGTAAACCGCGACAAACAGGGCCATGTGAGTCCCTTTCTTACTAAATATTGTGGCTTTTTCTAGCAATATTTTACATACCAAGAAACAAAGCAAAACAAAAATGGTTTAAAGCTTGACTAACCTAAAATGTCTGGCGGCTAAAGTGAATAGTGCACCCTCCAAATTTGTCATGTTTCATGTGTCAGGTATACTGCTACGAAAAGGGCCATATGAATCTCCTTCCTGCTGCATAATGTGGTTATTTTTAGCATTATTTTACATACCATAAAACAAATCAAAACAAAAACGGAATGAACCTTGATTCATCTAAAAATATCAGGTGGCAAAAGTGCATAGTGCACCCTCCACATTCGTCACGTTTCATGTGTCAGGTAAACCGCGACAAATATGAGTCCCCTTTCTACTAAATATTGTGGTTATTTTTAGCATTATTTTATATACCAGTAAACAAAATAAAACAAAAACCGTATAAAGCTTGATTAACCTAAAATGCATGACAGCTAAAGTGAATAGTGCACCCTCCAAATTTGTCATGTTTCATGTGTCAGGTAATCCGCGACGAACAGGCCCGTGTGAGTCCTTTTTTTATTAAATATTCCGGTTATTTTTAGCATTATTTTACATACCAGGAAACAAAACAAAACAAAAACAGTATAACGCTTGACTAACCTAAACTGTCTGGCAGCTAAGGCCAATAGTGCGCCCCTCAAATTCATCCCGTTTCATGTGTCAGGTAAACCGCGAGGAATGGGGCCATTTAAGTCCCTTTCCTACTGAATATTATGGTTATTTTTAGCATTATTTTACATAACAAGAAACAAAACAAAAACAGTATAAAGCTTGACTAACCTAAACTGTCTGACAGCTAAGGCCAATAGTGCACCCCTCAAATTCGTCCCGTTTCATGTGTCAGGTAAACCGCGAGGAATGGGGCCATATGAGTCCCTTTCCTACTGAATATTGTGGTTATTTTTAGTATTATTTTACATACCTAGAAACAAAACAAAACAAAAACAGTATAAAGCTTGACTAACCTAAACTGTCTGGCAGATAAGGCCAATAGTGCGCCCCTCAAATTCGTCCCGTTTCATGTGTCAGGTAATCCGCGACGAACAGGGCCATGTGAGTCCCTTTCTTATTAAATATTGTGGTTATTTTTAGCATTATTTTACATACCAAGAAACAAAACAAAACAAAAACAGTACAAAGCTTGACTAACCTAAACTATCTGGCCTTAAATCCGTCCCGTTTCATGTGTCAGGTAAACCGCGAGGAATGGGGCCATATGAGTCCCTTTCCTATTGTGTATTGTGGTTATTTATAGCATTATTTTACATACTATAAACCAAATAAAAACAAAAACGGTATGAACCTTGATTAATGTAATATTTCTGGTGGCAAAAGTGCACAATGCGCGCACCAAAATTGTCACGTTTCATGTGTCAGGTAAAACGCGAGGAATGGGGCCATATGAGTCCCTTTCCTACTGAATATTGTGGTTATTTTTAGTATTATTTTACATACCAAGAAACAAGACAAAACAAAAACAGTACAAAGCTTGACTAACCTAAACTGTCTGGCCTTAAATTCGTCCCGTTTCATGTGTCAGGTAAACCGCGAGGAATGGGGCCATATGAGTCCCTTTCCTACTGAATATTGTGGTTATTTTTAGTATTACTTTACATACCAAGAAACAAAACACAACAAAAACAGTACAAAGCTCGACTAACCTAAACCTCTAAATTCGTCAAGTTTCATGTGTCAGGTAAACCGCAACGAATGGGGCCATATGAGTCCTTTTCCTACTGTGTATTGTGGTTATTTATAGCATTATTTTACATACTATAAACCGAATAAAAACAAAAACGGTATGAACCTTGATTAATGTAATATTTCTGGTGGCAAAAGTGCACAATGCGCGCACCAAAATTGTCACGTTTCATGTGTCAGGTAAAACGCGAGGAATGGGGCCATATGAGTCCCTTTCCTACTGAATATTGTGGTTATTTTTAGTATTATTTTACATACCAAGAAACAAGACACAACAAAAACAGTGCAAAGCTTGACTAACCTAAACTGTCTGGCCTTAAATTCGTCCCGTTTCATGTGTCAGGTAAACCGCGAGGAATGGGGCCTATGAGTCCCTTTCCTACTGAATATTGTGGTTATTTTTAGTATTATTTTACATACCAAGAAACAAAACACAACAAAAACAGTACAAGGCTTGACTAACCTAAACTGTCTGGCCTTAAATTCGTCCCATTTCATGTGTCAGGTAAACCGCGAGGAATGGGGCTATATGAGTCCCTTTCCTACTGAATATTGTGGTTATTTTTAGTATTACTTTACATACCAAGAAACAAAACACAACAAAAACAGTACAAAGCTCGACTAACCTAAACCTCTAAATTCGTCAAGTTTCATGTGTCAGGTAAACCGCAACGAATGGGGCCATATGAGTCCTTTTCCTACTGTGTATTGTGGTTATTTATAGCATTATTTTACATACTATAAACCAAATAAAAACAAAAACGGTATGAACCTTGATTAATGTAATATTTCTGGTGGCAAAAGTGCACAATGCGCGCACCAAAATTGTCACGTTTCATGTGTCAGGTAAAACGCGAGGAATGGGGCCATATGAGTCCCTTTCCTACTGAATATTGTGGTTATTTTTAGTATTATTTTACATACCAAGAAACAAAACACAACAAAAACAGTACAAAGCTCGACTAACCTAAACCTCTAAATTCGTCAAGTTTCATGTGTCAGGTAAACCGCAACGAATGGGGCCATATGAGTCCTTTTCCTACTGTGTATTGTGGTTATTTATAGCATTATTTGACATACTATAAACCAAATAAAAACAAAAACGGTATGAACCTTGATTAATGTAATATTTCTGGTGGCAAAAGTGCACAATGCGCGCACCAAAATTGTCACGTTTCATATGTCAGGTAAAACGCGAGGAATGGGGCCATATGAGTCCCTTTCCTACTGAATATTGTGGTTATTTTTAGTATTATTTTACATACCAAGAAACAAGACACAACAAAAACAGTACAAAGCTTGACTAACCTAAACTGTCTGGCCTTAAATTCGTCCCGTTTCATGTGTCAGGTAAACCGCGAGGAATGGGGCATATGAGTCCCTTTCCTACTGAATATTGTGGTTATTTTTAGTATTATTTTACATACCAAGAAACAAAACACAACAAAAACAGTACAAGGCTTGACTAACCTAAACTGTCTGGCCTTAAATTCGTCCCGCTTCATGTGTCAGGAAAACCGCGAGGAATGGGGCCATATGAGTCCCTTTCCTACTGAATATTGTGGTTATTTTTAGTATTATTTTACATACCAAGAAACAAAACACAACAAAAACAGTATAAAGCTTGACTAACCTAAACCTCCAAATTCGTCAAGTTTCATGTGTCAGGTAAACCGCAACGAATGGGGCCATATGAGTCCTTTTCCTACTGTGTATTGTGGTTATTTATAGCATTATTTTACATACCATAAACCAAATAAAAACAAAAACGGTATGAACCTTGATTCATCTAAAATGTCTGGTGGCAAAAGTGCACAATGCACGCACCAAAATTGTCACGTTTCATGTGTCAGGTAAAACGCGAGGAATGGGGCCATGTGAGTCCCTTTCCTACTGAATATCGTGGTTATTTTTGGCA
>NC_084586.2:1302500-1352500 GCF_033978685.3 Nerophis lumbriciformis
TGCTCTAAAACTTGCTGGTAGACGGCTGCGTTGACCCTGGATCTCAGGAAACAGAGTGGACCGACACCAGCAGATGACATGGCACCCCAAACCATCACCCAACCATGCAAATTTTGCATTTCCTTTGGAAATCGAGGAGAGGCACAGGATCCATGTTGCCTGAAGTCTAGTGTAAAGTTTCCACCATCAGTGATGGTTTGGGGTGCCATGTCATCTGCTGGTGTCGGTCCACTCTGTTTCCTGAGATCCAGGGTCAACGCAGCCGTCTACCAGCAAGTTTTAGAGCACTTCATGCTTCCTGCTGCTGACCTGCTCTATGGAGATGGAGATTTCAAGTTCCAACAGGACTTGGCGCCTGCACACAGCGCAAAATCTACCCGTGCCTGGTTTACGGACCATGGTATTTCTGTTCTAAATTGGCCCGCCAACTCCCCGGACCTTAGCCCCATAGAAAATCTGTGGGGTATTGTGAAAAGGAAGATGCAGAATGCCAGACCCAAAAACGCAGAAGAGTTGAAGGCCACTATCAGAGCAACCTGGGCTCTCATAACACCTGAGCAGTGCCAGAAACTCATCGACTCCATGCCACGCCGCATTAACGCAGTAATTGAGGCAAAAGGAGCTCCAACCAAGTATTGAGTATTGTACATGCTCATATTTTTCATTTTCATACTTTTCAGTTGGCCAACATTTCTAAAAATCCCTTTTTTGTATTAGCCTTAAGTAATATTCTCATTTTGTGACACACGGAATTTTGGATTTTCATTTGTTGCCACTTCAAATCATCAAAATTAAATGAAATAAACATTTGAATGCATCAGTCTGTGTGCAATGAATAAATATAATGTACAAGTTACACCTTTTGAATGCAATTACTGAAATAAATCAAGTTTTTCAAAATATTCTAATTTACTGGCTTTTACCTGTATTTCTAGCCTCCAGTCGGCAGCCAAAAATGTCAAAAATACAAAAAACGCATCAGTCGGGAGCCGCAAAAAATGAAACGCCGCATATAAGTCTTATAATGAAGGCAACACATGACGTAAGTGTCTATATTAGCTATAATAGCCTACTATCAAAATGACTGAGTTGCAGGCTGAAGCAAATCTTCGTTGACAGAAATGTTGAAATTTTATATTTTTTCTACACATTTTTACAACATTAGAAACCATTAGTAAATCAGAGGCTACTTGGAAGGTTCGAGATTTGATTTTTTTTTAAATTTTTTATTAAGGATCCCCATTAGCTGGTTGCCACAACAACCCACTAGTCTTCCTTGGGTCCACAAACTCAATACAATTACCGTATTTTTCGGAGTATAAGTCGCACCGGAATATAAGTCGCACCTGCCGAAAATGCATAGTAAAAAAGTAAAAAAAAACATATATAAGTCGCACTGGAGCCCGGCCAAACTATGAAATAACCTGCGACTTATAGTCCGAAAAATACGGTACAAGTGAAAGCATATAATTATAACTGCACGATAGGGAAAAAAGTTAAAGCATCAATAAGAAAACAAGCAAACAATTTACAGTCACAGAATAATAATTACCATAAAAATATAACTACACAATATAGAGACTATATAATAGATAACTCCTGGAAATGACTGGCCAGAGGTATAGATGTGTGTGTCCAAGTTAAATCTTATTCTAATAGATTCATTAAAATCTAGGTAATGTTTGCTGTGTTCTGGAACAACATGGCACACAAACAAGATAATGTGGCCTAACAACATTATACACAAAGAGGATAAAAGTAAAGGATATTAAGTGAGCTCAAATATACCTACAAACGAGGTATAATGATGCGATATGTACATACAGCTAGCCCAAATAGCATGTTAGCATTGATTAGCTTGCATTCACGCACCAAATTTGCCTGATTGACACTGCAACAAGTCAAAAACGTCAACAAAAGCGCACCTTTGTGCGTTCACGCACAGTATAAAAAGTTTGGTGGACAAAACGAGACAAAGAAGGAGTGGAAGATTTTACATGTAAACACACTGTTGCGTCACAGTCCACACTATGGTGAGTTCAAGAACCGCCGAAATGAGTAGGACAAAACGATGTTCACTAAATAGTCTCATCAGTGAAGCATACACACAAACATATTAAACTGTGGGCTTTCTAACAATTGGGAAGGTTTGTGTCATGTTTGTCCTCAAAAAAAAACCATACTATAACAAAAAAATTATTTTTCCCCCCATCTTTTTCCATTTTCAACCCTTTTTTTAAAAAAAATGCTCCAGGGAGCCACTAGGGCGGCGCTAAAGAGCCGCATGCAATGTTTGATAATTAAATGATTTCTCTTAGTCAAAAAACTTGCATTTTATATTTCATAGGGATACAACTTTTTCACTTTCAACACGATACCAATATGGATCCTTCAGTATTGTCCGATTCCGATATCAATCTGATACAATAGCGGCGCAAATCATACCTATGTACTCGTGTTATTTTGTCAGAAAAGGCTTGATCACGTGAAATAAGTCAAACAGAGAACAATGATAAGTATGAAAAACCCTTAACTGTCTAGAGTGGACTTGTGCCATCTTTAAGTTGAAGTGATGTGGTAATATTTGTTTTGTTTTGTTTTTTTAACTTAGACAAACTTTATTGATCCATTAAGGAAATTGTTCCACACAGTAGCTCAGTTACAAAGGATGGAAAGGGTAAGGATGGAAAGGATAATGCCCAC
The DNA here is from genome assembly GCF_033978685.3 of Nerophis lumbriciformis. Classification (NCBI taxonomy): domain Eukaryota; kingdom Metazoa; phylum Chordata; class Actinopteri; order Syngnathiformes; family Syngnathidae; genus Nerophis; species Nerophis lumbriciformis. Next base: position 1,305,204 of record NC_084586.2, read on the forward strand.
AAGGGCACAAAAAGAGGGGCGGAAACAAAAGTTATAAAGTAAACTAAATCATCATGACTGATGCGGACACGTTTGTTACTGGATACGTTCTAATTAGCTTAGGCCTTGGACACTTTGCGTAAGTAATTGGCAACAATAATTATTTGATATTCGTTTATGTTGACAAATATCAATAATTAAATTGCAATACGGTTCAATTAAGGACACTTATGACTATTGTGTGCTTAGCTGTTGTGTAGCTGCTAGCTCCTACCTAGACATGCCTTTTCTAAATGACTTGACGAAATTAGAAGAAAAGACCAACCGTGTGTGTTCTTTGGAGGACATTTAGATGTTAACCTGCTTGTCTCAGCCGATACAATCCGTTACTTGTTTTTTTTGTTATTGATATCAGACCGATAGCTGACGTTAATATCGGATCACTACGTTCCTAATATTTTTGGGATACTTTTTTTTTTAGTCATACATTTTTTTTTTAAAGATTAGAATTGACGCCTATAAAAGACATTGTGTTAAAATTAGAAAGAATGGTTTGAAATTGTTATCACCGTATTTTTCGGAGTATAAGTCGCACCGGAGTATAAGTCGCACCTGCCGAAAATGCATAATAAAGAAAGAAAAAAAACGCAATTTCATAGTTTTTTTCAAACTATGAAAAAAACTGCGACTTATAGTCCGAAAAATACGGTACTTACTTTTAGCTAACGTTTTGTTTTTGCTCCCTAACATCAAGGTATTTAACGTTTAAATAATGCATTATTTCTGAAAAAAATCAATGGACTCAAACAGATTATTTCCCTGAAATTAATTTCCCATTCGGTGGAAATTGATTGTGGCCGTAATTAGTGGAACCCTGGAAGTGAGTTACTTGAAAAAGGGGTGTCCTAACTTTTTCCGCCAAAGGTTGGCATAACGAAAAGTAGAAGTATGCTAAAGTGGGGAAAAAAAAGCAGAAAAAATATGTTTAAAGACCGAACTTAGTGTAACGGAGTGTACGGTTTAGGTTATTTCGGGGGTGTCCAAAGTGCGGCCTGCAACATATTGTCGGAAAAAAACGACGGTAAAAATGTATGAAAAAAGAGCAAAAAGACAAAAACATTAATATTTTTGGTATGAATAACTAATAATAATACAATTTGTCACTTTTAACACAAAGCTGCCACTAAGTTTTAATACATAATGTCTGTTTTTAGCATTTAGAGAAAAAATCTAAATATTCCTGCATACTTATTTTCAAATTTTGTTACAAATTTGTAGCTTTTTTCTTATTACATTGCGCCTTTTTGCTCTTTATTTTTTTATTTTTACATATTTTTATTTTATTTTATATTTTCTCCGACTGCGGGCCAACCAAACTCTAGCTGCATGACACAAATGGTTTAAAGCAGCGATTCTCAAACTGCCATCTAGTGGTATCCTTTGATTAAAGTACAGTGTTTTATTTTCCTATATTCAAACATGGTGTTACTGTTCGAACTGTAGTGTAATGTTACAGTGGCCAAAAATAACAAATATACTTGTTAAATAAAACCTATGCTTTGTTTTTTTTAAAGAATACCTAGGCCTACTTCGCTACTGTATTGTAATGTTGGTCATAGAGAGAATAGAATAGAATAGAAAGTACTTTATTGTTCCCTGGGGGAAATTCAGCACCACAGTTCGCTCACAATAGACAAGAATAATAATACCATACCATTATGGTGGTAAGTTTTTTATGTGGTCACTAGTGAAAACAGTTTAAGAACCACTGGTTTAAGGTACGACATTAAAAAAAGGAATAAAATAGTGAAGGTTTAATGCAGGCCTTGGCAATTATTTTGACTCGAGGGGCCAAATTAGGAGAAAAAAATATGTCTGGGGGCCTGTATATCTATTTTTCGGAACACTAATACAAAACCTCACAATAATGTCTGATTGAATGCTAAAAAAGTTATGACAGACCGCTTCAAAAAAACAGAATGCTATTTTCCCTTTTTTTTCTGAATGACACACCCAGAATGTACATGAAAATACAGAATGCGGGATTTACAATATTAACTACGAACGATAAAACACTGAATATTGACAACATATCATGCGAAAGCGCAGATTCCAACCATTGAAATACTTTGTATAGTTCAAGACTTACGGTCTTTTGAAAACATCACTGCACATCATAATGGCAGCTACAGTTTCCATCTTAAAGATCTAAAAAAATATATCAGGTTTTTAGGAACACTAATACCAAAACCTCACAATAATGTCTGATTGAATGCTAAAAACGCTATGACAGACCGCCTTAAGAAACGGGACACCCAGAATGTACATGAAAATAAAGAATGTGGGATTTACAATATTAACTATGAACGATAAAACACTGAATATTGACAACAAATGAACGACACCCCCCCTCTCCCCCTCTCCATCGACATATTTTACAATCAAGCGAAACGCAACAAAAATGCAACAAACACAGCGAAATATGAATGCGAAGGGTAAAAAAAATATATATATATACAATCTGATATATGTGATATATCACTAAGCCTTAGAACTTTGTTGTAAAAATCTCCTTCCGCGTCTGTCCCTAACACCCGCATTTCAGGCTGACACTCTGTGGAAACGCTCCCCACCCACACTGCTTGGTGCCTCGTCCGAGCTGCTGTGACTTAGATCAGTCTGGTGTGCCGTGGGAGATTATCTAAGTTCACCTATTTGGGTTAAAAAATATTATAGTAATTATAGTCTGCAAATGATGTGTACTTGTTGAGTGTCGGTGCTGTCTAGAGCTCGGCAGAGTAACCGTGTAATACTCTTCCATATCAGTAGGTGGCAGCCGGTAGCTAATTGCTTTGTAGATGTCGGAAACAGCGGGAGGCAGCGTGCAGGTAAAAAGGTGTCTACTGCTGAAACCAAAAATAAACAAAAGGTGAGTGCCCTTAAGAAAAGGCATTGAAGCTTAGGGAAGGCTATGCAGAACGAAACTAAAACTGAACTGGCTACAAAGTAAACAAAAACAGAATGCTGGACGACAGCAAAGACTTACTGTGGAGCAAAGATGGCGTCCACAATGTACATCTGAACATGACATGACAATCAACAATGTCCCCACAAAGAAGGATAAAAGCAACTGAAATATTCTTTACTGCTAAAACAAAGTAGATGCGGGAAATATTGCTCAAAGGAAGACATGAAACTGCTACAGGAAAATACCAAAAAAAGAGAAAAAGCCACCAAAATAAGAGCGCAAGACAAGAAGTAAAACACTACACACAGGAAAACAGCAAAAAAGTCCAAATAAATCAGGGCGTGATGTGACAGGTGGTGACAGTACACCTACTTTGAGACAAGAGCTATATTGATGCATGCTTGGTTATGCTTTAAAGTCATATCCAACAATTGCGACAACGACTTTTTACTGTCAACTGAGTTTCGTTTTTTAATGATTTCTGCTGGTGGTGTGCCTTGGCTCAAAAAAGGTTGGAAAACACTGACTTAGATGACCATAGTAACTAATTAGATGACTATAGTAACTAATTATATTACCATAGTAACTAATTAGATGACCATAGTAACTAATTAGATTACCATAGTAACTAGTATATCATGCAAAAGCACAGATTCCAACCAATGAAATACTTTGTATAGTTCAAGACTTACCATTATGATGTGCAGTGATGTTTTCTAACGACCGTAAGTCTTGAACTATACAAAGTATTTCAATGGTTGGAATCTGCGCTCATGGATGATATACGTACCAGTTACTATGGTAATCTAATTAGTTACTATGGTCATCTAATTAGTTACTATGGTCATCTACGTCACAGCAGCTCAGACGAGGCAACAAACAGTGTGGGCGGGAAGCATTTCCACAGACGCGGAATGAGATTTTCACAACAAAGTTCTAAAGCTTAGTGATATATCAGATATATCAGATTGTAGGTGGGTTCATTGTGTACCCTCGCGTTCATATTTCACCGTTTGTTGCATTTTTGTTGCGTTTCACTTGATTGTAAAATATGTCGATCGAAAGGGGGTGTGACATTCATATTTTGTCAATATTCAGTGTTTTATCGTTTATAGAAAAATGTGAAATTTCATTACGTTTTTTTAAGGCGATTTGTCATACCGTTTTTAGCATTCAATCAGACATTATTGTGAGGTTTTGTATTAGTGTTCCTAAAAATAGATACACCGGCCCCCCCCAGACACATTCTGTTTGTCTAATCCAGTGGTTCTTAACCTTGTTGGAGGTACCGAACCCTTCTTTAGTGAAAAATTAAGTGTTTATTTTTTTCAAATTCAAGACAAAGTTATATGTTTTTGGTAACACTTTAGTATGGGGAACATATTCTGATTGATTGATAGATTGATTGATTGATTGATTGATTGAGACTTTTATTAGTAGGTTGCACAGTGAAGTACATATTCCGTACAATTGACCACTAAATGGTAACACCCCAATAAGTTTTTCAACTTGTTTAAGTCGGGGTCCACTTAAATTGATTCATGATACAGATATATACTATCAGATATATACTATCATCATAATACAGTCATCACACAAGATAATCATCAGGGTGTATACATTGAATTATTTACATTATTTACAATTCAGGGGCTGGGGGGTTAGGTTTGGTTGTTGTAATCAGTCATCAACAATTGAGAACAGAGAAATGGATATTGGAACAGTGTAGGTCTGACTTGTACAGCAAGTAGTGGACATAGAGAGAAAGAGAGAGATCAGAAGGCAGAAGAAAAATATCTGCATTTGATTGTTTACATTTGATTATTAACAACAATCCGGGGAGGGTGTTAGTTTGGGGTTGAAGTTGCCTGGAGGTGTACTTTTATTGCGGTTTTGAAGGAGGATAGAGATGCCCTTTCTTTTATACCTGTTGGGAGCGCAATCCAACAAAGACTTAATTTAGAGTTATTTGGACACTAGGGGAACATATTCTAAGTACCGTAACAAAGACTTAATTTAGAGTTATTTCGACACTAGGGGAACATATTCTAAGTAATAAAGACTTAATTTAGAGTTATTTGGACACTAGGGGAACATTCTAAGTAACAAAGACTTAATTTAGAGTTATTTGGACACTAGGAGAACATGTTCTAAGTAACAAAGACTTAATTTATAGTTATTTTGACACTAGGGGAACATTTTCTAAGTAACAAAGACTAAATTTAGAGTTATTTGGACACTAGGGGAACATATTCTAAGTATCAAAGACTTAATTTAGAGTTATTTGGACACTAGGGGAACATATTCTAAGTATCAAAGACTTAATTTAGAGTTATTTGGACACTAGGGGAACATATTCTAAGTAACAAAGACTACATTTAGAGTTATTTGGACACTAGGGGTACATATTCTAAGTAACAAAGACTTAATTTAGAGTTATTTGGACACTAGGGGAACATTCTAAGTAACAAAGACTTAATTTAGAGTTATTTGGACACTAGGAGAACATGTTCTAAGTAACAAAGACTTAATTTATAGTTATTTTGACACTAGGGGAACATATTCTAAGTAACAAAGACTAAATTTAGAGTTATTTGGACACTAGGGGAACATATTCTAAGTATCAAAGACTTAATTTAGAGTTATTTGGACACTAGGGGAACATATTCTAAGTAACAAAGACTTAATTTAGAGTTATTTGGACACTAGGGGAACATATTCTAAGTAACAAAGACTTAATTTAGAGTTATTTGGACACTAGGGGAACATATTCTAAGTAACAAAGACTTAATTTAGAGTTATTTGGACACTAGGGGAACATATTCTAAGTAACAAAGACTTAATTTAAAGTCATTTGGACACTAGGGGAACATATTCTAAGTAACAAAGACTTAATTTAGAGTTATTTGGACACTAGGGGAACATATTCTAAGTAACAAAGACTTAATTTAGAGTTATTTGGACACTAGGGGTACATATTCTAAGTAACAAAGACTTAATTTAGAGTTATTTGGACACTAGGGGAACATATTCTAAGTAACAAAGACTTAATTTAGAGTTATTTGGACACTAGGGGAACATTCTAAGTAACAAAGACTTAATTTAGAGTTATTTGGACACTAGGAGAACATGTTCTAAGTAACAAAGACTTAATTTATAGTTATTTTGACACTAGGGGAACATATTCTAAGTAACAAAGACTAAATTTAGAGTTATTTGGACACTAGGGGAACATATTTTAAGTATCAAAGACTTAATTTAGAGTTATTTGGACACTAGGGGAACATATTCTAAGTAACAAAGACTACATTTAGAGTCATTTAGACACTAGGGGAACATATTCTAGGTAACAAAGACTACATTTAGAGTTATTTGGACACTAGGGGAACATTCTAAGTAACAAAGACTTAATTTAGAGTTATTTGGACACTAGGAGAACAAATTCTAAGTAACAAAGACTTAATTTAGAGTTATTTGGACACTAGGGGAACATATTCTAAGTAACAAAGACTAAATTTAGAGTTATTTAGACACTAGGGGAACATATTCTAAGTAACAAAGACTACATTTAGAGTTATTTGGACACTAGGGGAACATTCTAAGTAACAAAGACTTAATTTAGAGTTATTTGGACACTAGGGGAACATATTCTAAGTAATAAAGACTAAATTTAGAGTTATTTCGACACTAGGGGAACATATTCTAAGTAACAAAGACTAAATTTAGAGTTATTTAGACACTAGGGGAACATATTCTAAGTAACAAAGACTACATTTAGAGTTATTTGGACACTAGGGGAACATTCTAAGTAACAAAGACTTAATTTAGAGTTATTTGGACACTAGGAGAACATATTCTAAGTAACAAAGACTTAATTTAGAGTTATTTGGACACTAGGGGAACATATTCTAAGTAATAAAGACTAAATTTAGAGTTATTTCGACACTAGGGGAACATATTCTAAGTAACAAAGACTAAATTTAGAGTTATTTAGACACTAGGGGAACATATTCTAAGTAACAAAGACTACATTTAGAGTTATTTGGACACTAGGGGAACATTCTAAGTAACAAAGACTTAATTTAGAGTTATTTGGACACTAGGAGAACATATTCTAAGTAACAAAGACTTAATTTAGAGTTATTTGGACACTAGGGGAACATATTCTAAGTAATAAAGACTAAATGTAGAGTTATTTGGACACTAGGGGAACACATTTTAAGTAACAAAGACTAAATTTAGAGTTATTTAAACAATAGGGGAACATATTCTAAGTAACAAAGACTAAATTTAGAGTTATTTAGACACTAGGGGAACCAATTCTAAGTAACAAAGACTTAATTTAGAGTTATTTGGACACTAGGGGAACATATTCTAAGTAACAAAGACTAAATTTAGAGTTATTAAGACACTATGGGAACATATTCTAAGTAACAAAGACTACATTTAGAGTTATTTGGACACTAGGGGAACATATTCTAAGTAACAAAGACTTCATTTAGAGTTATTTGGACACTAGGGGAACATTCTAAGTAACAAAGACTTAATTTAGAGTTATTTGGACACGAGGAGAACAAATTCTAAGTATCAAAGACTTAATTTAGAGTTATTTGGACACTAGGGGAACATATTCTAAGTAACAAAGACTAAATTTAGAGTTATTTTGACACTAGGGGAACATATTCTAAGTATCAAAGACTTAATTTAGAGTTATTTGGACACTAGGGGAACATATTCTAAGTAACAAAGACTACATTTAGAGTCATTTAGACACTAGGGGAACATATTCTAAGTAACAAAGACTACATTTAGAGTTATTTGGACACTAAGGGAACATTCTAAGTAACAAAGACTTAATTTAGAGTTATTTGGACACTAGGAGAACAAATTCTAAGTAACAAAGACTTAATTTAGAGTTATTTGGACACTAGGGGAACATATTCTAAGTAACAAAGACTAAATTTAGAGTTATTTAGACACTAGGGGAACATATTCTAAGTAACAAAGACTACATTTAGAGTTATTTGGACACTAGGGGAACATTCTAAGTAACAAAGACTTAATTTAGAGTTATTTGGACACTAGGAGAACATATTCTAAGTAATAAAGACTAAATTTAGAGTTATTTCGACACTGGGGGAACATATTCTAAGTAACAAAGACTTAATTTAGAGTTATTTCGACACTAGGGGAACATATTCTAAGTAATAAAGACTTAATTTAGAGTTATTTGGACACTAGGGGAACACATTCTAAGTAACAAAGACTTAATTTAAAGTCATTTGGACACTAGGGGAACATATTCTAAGTAACAAAGACTTAATTTAGAGTTATTTGGACACTAGGGGTACATATTCTAAGTAACAAAGACTTAATTTAGAGTTATTTGGACACTAGGGGAACACATTCTAAGTAACAAAGACTACATTTAGAGTTATTTGGACACTAGGGGAACATATTCTAAGTAACAAAGACTAAATTTAGAGTTATTTGGACACTAGGGGAACATATTCTAAGTATCAAAGACTTAATTTAGAGTTATTTGGACACTAAGGGAACATATTCTAAGTAACAAAGACTTAATTTCGAGTTATTTGGACACTAGGGGTACATATTCTAAGTAACAAAGACTTAATTTAGAGTTATTTGGACACTAGGGGAACATTCTAAGTAACAAAGACTTAATTTCGAGTTATTTGGACACTAGGGGTACATATTCTAAGTAACAATGACTTAATTTAGAGTTATTTGGACACTAGGGGTACATATTCTAAGTAACAAAGACTTAATTTATAGTTATTTTGACACTAGGGGAACATATTCTAAGTAACAAAGACTAAATTTAGAGTTATTTGGACACTAGGGGAACATATTCTAAGTATCAAAGACTTAATTTAGAGTTATTTGGACACTAGGGGAACATATTCTAAGTAACAAAGACTACATTTAGAGTCATTTAGACACTAGGGGAACATATTCTAAGTAACAAAGACTACATTTAGAGTTATTTGGACACTAGGGGAACATTCTAAGTAACAAAGACTTAATTTAGAGTTATTTGGACACTAGGAGAACAAATTCTAAGTATCAAAGACTTAATTTAGAGTTATTTGGACACTAGGGGAACATATTCTAAGTAACAAAGACTAAATTTAGAGTTATTTGGACACTAGGGGAACATATTCTAAGTATCAAAGACTTAATTTAGAGTTATTTGGACACTAGGGGAACATATTCTAAGTAACAAAGACTACATTTAGAGTCATTTAGACACTAGGGGAACATATTCTAAGTAACAAAGACTACATTTAGAGTTATTTGGACACTAAGGGAACATTCTAAGTAACAAAGACTTAATTTAGAGTTATTTGGACACTAGGAGAACAAATTCTAAGTAACAAAGACTTAATTTAGAGTTATTTGGACACTAGGGGAACATATTCTAAGTAACAAAGACTAAATTTAGAGTTATTTAGACACTAGGGGAACATATTCTAAGTAACAAAGACTACATTTAGAGTTATTTGGACACTAGGGGAACATTCTAAGTAACAAAGACTTAATTTAGAGTTATTTGGACACTAGGGGAACATATTCTAAGTAATAAAGACTAAATTTAGAGTTATTTCGACACTAGGGGAACATATTCTAAGTAACAAAGACTTAATTTAGAGTTATTTCGACACTAGGGGAACATATTCTAAGTAATAAAGACTTAATTTAGAGTTATTTGGACACTAGGGGAACACATTCTAAGTAACAAAGACTTAATTTAAAGTCATTTGGACACTAGGGGAACATATTCTAAGTAACAAAGACTTAATTTCGAGTTATTTGGACACTAGGGGAACACATTCTAAGTAACAAAGACTACATTTAGAGTTATTTGGACACTAGGGGAACATATTCTAAGTAACAAAGACTAAATTTAGAGTTATTTGGACACTAGGGGAACATATTCTAAGTATCAAAGACTTAATTTAGAGTTATTTGGACACTAGGGGAACATATTCTAAGTAACAAAGACTACATTTAGAGTCATTTAGACACTAGGGGAACATATTCTAAGTAACAAAGACTACATTTAGAGTTATTTGGACACTAAGGGAACATTCTAAGTAACAAAGACTTAATTTAGAGTTATTTGGACACTAGGAGAACAAATTCTAAGTAACAAAGACTTAATTTAGAGTTATTTGGACACTAGGGGAACATATTCTAAGTAACAAAGACTAAATTTAGAGTTATTTAGACACTAGGGGAACATATTCTAAGTAACAAAGACTACATTTAGAGTTATTTGGACACTAGGGGAACATTCTAAGTAACAAAGACTTAATTTAGAGTTATTTGGACACTAGGGGAACATATTCTAAGTAATAAAGACTAAATTTAGAGTTATTTCGACACTAGGGGAACATATTCTAAGTAACAAAGACTTAATTTAGAGTTATTTCGACACTAGGGGAACATATTCTAAGTAATAAAGACTTAATTTAGAGTTATTTGGACACTAGGGGAACACATTCTAAGTAACAAAGACTTAATTTAAAGTCATTTGGACACTAGGGGAACATATTCTAAGTAACAAAGACTTAATTTAGAGTTATTTGGACACTAGGGGTACATATTCTAAGTAACAAAGACTTAATTTAGAGTTATTTGGACACTAGGGGAACACATTCTAAGTAACAAAGACTACATTTAGAGTTATTTGGACACTAGGGGAACATTCTAAGTAACAAAGACTTAATTTAGAGTTATTTGGACACTAGGGGAACATATTCTAAGAAACAAAGACTTAATTTAGAGTTATTTGGACACTAGGGGAACATATTCTAAGTAATAAAGACTTAATTTAGAGTTATTTGGACACTAGGGGAACATATTCTAAGTAATAAAGACTAAATTTACAGATATTTGGACACTAGGGGAACATATTCTAAGTAACAAAGACTTAATTTATAGTTATTTTGACACTAGGGGAACATATTCTAAGTAACAAAGACTACATTTAGAGTTATTTGGACACTAGGGGAACATATTCTAAGTATCAAAGACTTAATTTAGAGTTATTTGGACACTAGGGGAACATATTCTAAGTAACAAAGACTAAATTTAGAGTTATTTAGACACTAGGGGAACCAATTCTAAGTAACAAAGACTTAATTTAGAGTTATTTGGACACTAGGGGAACATATTCTAAGTAACAAAGACTAAATTTAGAGTTATTAAGACACTATGGGAACATATTCTAAGTAACAAAGACTACATTTAGAGTTATTTGGACACTAGGGGAACATATTCTAAGTAACAAAGACTTCATTTAGAGTTATTTGGACACTAGGGGAACATATTCTAAGTAACAAAGACTAAATGTAGAGTTATTTGGACACTAGGGGAACACATTCTAAGTAACAAAGACTTAATTTAGAGTTATTTGGACACTAGGGGAACACATTCTAAGTAACAAAGACTTAATTTAGAGTTATTTAGACACTAGGGGAACAAATTCTAAGTAATAAAGACTTAATTTAGAGTTATTTGGTTAGGGTTAGGGTCAGGGTTAGAGGGTTAGGGTTATAATAAGGCCATGCCGAATACGGCATTAATAAGTACTTAACAATGACTAGTTAAGAGCCAATATGTTACTAATTTGCATGTTAATAGGCAACTAGTTAATGGTGAATATGTTCCCCATACTAAAGTGTTACCATGTTTTTTTACTGGTCCACAAAATGAAGCGTGCATGAACATCACCTTGTTCAAACAACAAAACCAACACAGTGCATAAACTCACAACAAATGACACACCTGCAAATCAGTCGGCTGTTGCCGATAGGGAGAAGTTTGTATTTACACGATGAGTCGGGTGTGTCTTGACCTCCGCCGAACCCCTGAGGCCGACTCACCGAACCCCTAGGGTTCCATCCAACCCAGGTTAAGAACCACTGGTCTAATCTTGAACGGGTTTGTGCTGAAAACATAGTTTCGTTGTACTTGTTGCAATGACTGAATCCTATCCTATATAGTGTAGCTGAACGTGTAAGTCGGTTGTAGGGCCACATGGCGCACGGGCAACAAAGCGCGTCGGTCACAAAGGGCCCAGCTGACGCCTCGGCGTCCCATTCAGGCCCCCCCGCCAAAAAAAGCCCACTTCCTCCCAGACAATAGGCAAATACATTCATGATACGCTTGGAGTGCCACACGCCCTCACACCAAACGCATAGCGCCGCACATGAAGGCAGGAGGCGTATTGTTGTGTAACCAGTCCACTGTCCGCTTCCCAGGCTAATGAGTACTCGCTGCCCGGCCTCAATTCCAGCCTGGACGAAGTCAAGCCCAGTTTGTCGTCCAACGCCAACCCGGACCTGGGCCCCAGCGTGTCGCAAAGCTACCCAGTAGGTAAGATCGAGACCCTCGCCGCACGCCAACTGTACATGCTTGAACATTAAAAGAGAGTCCACCAACAAGTCGAGTATTTCATGTCCTTTCTTGGCCCGGGGAGACATCTATCTGACGAGCAGCGTAGCATCTGTCGCCAGGGCGCGCTTTTGCTGAGCAAGCGGTTGTGGAATCGGGGTAAGGGGGGACTGTTCAGTCATGGTCGGGCAAGGTCCTTTGGGTGTCACTAGATCAGATTCATCAGGGCGGCAGCAACCGCTGGCCGGGTGCCGCTGTGATTTGTTCACTTTGTCACCTGGAAAGGTGGCGAGTGCGGAGAAAGGGGTGGGGGGTGGGGGGTTGGTGAACACGAGTAATGTGCCTCGGTAAATACGCTCTGGCACCTCCGCCGCCTCACTCTAACACCGTGATCATTTACTTCACCCTCCCGTGTCACCCTACAAACAATCCTTCCCCCTCCCCCCTCCTTGTCACACTTAATGATTGCCCAGCTAATTGAAATATTGCTTTCTTGTCGCTTGTCGCTATTACGGAGAAGACTTAAGTTGGGAATTAACCACCCCCCCACCCGCCACGGAAAATAAGCTGTTTGTCCGATTGCTTGCACGCAAAAAAAATAAAATATTCCACATGCAAAACTCTGTCCAAACTGCAATAAGTGAAGGCCAGTTTGTCACATTCTGCACATTAAAGATACTAATGTAGGTTCAATCAATATATGCTAAACAAAGCAAATTACAAATCTAATACAGGGCTGGACAAACTTTTTTTTTTTTTAAAGTAAAAAATTAAAACATGCGGGCACTATTTTGATATTGTTCATTATCAAGACCAATAAGATTTAAAGATTGTTTTTTTTTTAACCTTTAGGACTTTGTTACCGGGGACCCAAAAGGGTCTCTAAGTCATAACTTCACCCCAGGGATTAATAAAGTACTGTATTTCTGACTATAAGTCTGATTTCTAAACATTTTTTTTAAATAAATCATATATTATTAATATTTGTATTTTTTTTTAATTAACGCTCACAGGAAATCTCAAGATCAATTTCCGGTCTATCTGTCCATATAAAGTAAAAAAAAAAAAACAACAACAAAATATATATATATATACATATATATATATATATATATATATATATATATATATATATATATATATATATATATATATATATATATATATATATATATATATATACACATACATACATACATACATACATACATACATACATACATACATACATATATATATATATATATATATATATATATATACATACATGCATACATACATACCTATATACATACATACATACACATAAACATACATATATACATACATACATATATGCATATATACATACATACATACATACATACATACATACATATATACATACATATATACATACATATATACATACATATATACATACATGCATACATATATACATACATACATACATATATACATACATATATACATACATATATACATACATATATACATACATGCATACATATATACATACATACATATATACATACATATATACATACATATATATATATATATATACATACATACATATATACATATATACATACATGTATACATACATACATACATACATATATACATACATATATACATACATACATACATATATACATACATATATATACATACATATATACATACATATATACATATATACATACAAACATATATACCAGGTTTTTTCCTGACCTAACGTATATTCCGCTCTACCCAGGTATTGACCACTGTATAACGGATAAACCACAGTAACCTCAACTATACATATATACATATATATATACATATATATAAATTTATATATATATATATATATATATATATATATATATATATATATATATATATATATATATATATATATATATACTGTATATTTGTTAATGTCATGTTTTTTATGGCAAAACAGAAAAGATGCAATATTCTTGCCCCAAAAATGTGAAGCATTTGGAGCCTTAAACTAGTCAATAATTCCTAACAACATTGATTTTAAGTCATTAAAATTTTTTTGAGCAATGACATTTTGACAAAAAATAAATACTTAAATATTTTGGGATGCAAAGATGCCCCGCTCATAAGAGTTAAAAATATTTTTTTTTTTAATTATTTTCTACTCTCAACACCTCAAGTCTCTAGATCAACTTCAGATCTATCCATCGATTATAAGGTTTTTTTTAATTATTTTGTACGAAAGAAAACATAGTTGTTTTTATATTGCAATGACAAAAAAAAAAGCAATATTTTCCTCAAAAAATATTTCAAAGTGGAATATTTGATGTCAAGTAAGTGGAGCCTTGTACAAGTCGACAATTAGTAACAACATTAATTATTATTTTTTAACAATGACTAAAGAAAAAGAAAGAAAAGGAAAAGACAGTCAATTTAATAGTATTTTTTTTAGTATGCGCCGTAAAAAATTTTTTATCTGCGGGCACCTCTGATATATTTAAACCCCCTTGAGATATTTCATTTCCTATTATTATTCTTTCCTATCATTATCATTAACATTTACACAACTAAAACCCTTTTGAGAGCTTTTGCACACTCGAAAAGGTACAATATCTTGCATGAAATCTGTACACACCTTCATCATGACAGGACGCACAGAAATCATGTAAGACACACGGGTTGTCGGCTATTTTGGTTTTCAGGTTCCATTTTTGGGAGGATACGGGGCCAGTGGCATGTTTCTTTCTTAGTTTTTTTTTGGTGTAATGTTCTATTCCGGGATGTGTTTATTTTGCCTTTAGAATGTGTCGCAGGCCAATAGAAAATGAGCTGCGGGCCCCAAAAAGCCCCTGGGCCGCACTTTGGCGTTATATGCTGTTGAGTTTGTTGCTTTAAAACGAGACTAGCAAAAAAAAAAAAAAGGTATGGTCTGGAGTGTCATGTGTCGATGTAACAATAAGAGAAGGGATCCAGTCGTTGCAGCCTCACGGAATGTCGTAACATGAAGACGCAACCTGTACATAATCAGGACATAAACAGCACAGAACCGCTACGTTTCAAAAAGAGAGGTAAAACAAAAGTAGTGAACAGAAGGGAAAAAAACGATTGTGCTCATTTCCGCTTGTTAGCTTGGACGCTAACATGAATACACAATCATGTTGTAGAAATAAAACTGGTTTGAAATATTTCAGTGTGTTTGTAAGTTCTTTTTGAGTTCACTCAAACTATACCGTAATCATTTTGGTCACAATAATCGTGATAAGGATTTTTCCTATCGTTGCATCCCGAGAGCCAAAAGTAGTTTTGCTTTTGTTCAGTTATTGTGCACAATGTTTTATTGTGCTAAAAAATAAAATAAAAAGTAGTATTCAATACCAGAAATTGATAAGATCATCTGATTTACAACAATTCTTGCAAACTCTACATTTAATAAGATATGCTTTATTAAAAAAAAATGTGTTATTCTGTTTGCTTCAGCTACTTGCTATAAAACATTTTAATTTTTATAAGGTAATGTCAAAGTATTGGATCGGGTCACGAAATCGGATCGGATCAGAGGAAAGAAAATCAGATTGGGATAGAAGACCAACAATGGACATTTCTTTTCCTTATTATGTTAAAATAACAAAATAACAATTTATTTCCTGTGGATTTGATCTAGTACAAAACAAATTAATTGAAATCCTTTTACATAATTACAAAAAGTGTGTAAATATGTTATAATGGGGGGACTAAAACAAAATTCTACTTTGGGTCCCAATTTAGCCAGGAGCGGCCCTGCTTGCTTTTAGGGGCCCTTAGCAGCATATTTCAGGCAAATCAAAATTTAGGGCCACAACCATCACTAAAAGTTACTAAAAGCTTAGTAGCTAAAACAAACATATATACAATTATCATGCTGAATTAAATAGTAAGAGTTAAAAATGAAAAAAAAATTGCACGTTTAGCTATTCCTCGTCCTCCAGTGATAATGAATGATACTTACTGCTACCATGGAGGTGAGGATTTCTGACTTGGAAGCATCTTCACACTGTGGAGGGACATCAGCTGCTGGCTCGCCAGCTGCATATTAGAACAATTCTTCCCCTAAAATCCATCCATCCATCCATCCATCTTCTTCCGCTTATCCGAGGTCGGGTCGCGGGGGCAGCAGCCTAAGCAGGGAAGCCCAGACTTCCCTCTCCCCAGCCACTTCGTCCAGCTCTTCCCGGGGGATCCCGAGGCGTTCCCAGGCCAGCCGGGAGACATAGTCTTCCCAACGTGTCCTGGGTCTTCCCCGCGGCCTCCTACCGGTCGGACGTGCCCTAAACACTTCCTTAGGGAGGCGCTCGGGTGGCATCCTGACCAGATGCCCGAACCACCTCATCTGGCTCCTCTCCATGTGGAGGAGCAGCGGCTTTACTTTGAGCTCCCCCCGGATGACAGAGCTTCTCACCCTATCTCTAAGGGAGAGCCCCGCCACCCGGCGGAGGAAACTCATTTTGGCCGCTTGTACCCGTGATCTTGTCCTTTCGGTCATAACCCAAAGCTCATGACCATAGGTGAGGATGGGAACGTAGATCGACCGGTAAATTGAGAGCTTTGCCTTCCGGCTCAGCTCCTTCTTCACCACAACGGATCGATACAGCGTCCGCATTACTGAAGACGCCGCACCGATCCGCCTGTCGATCTCACGATCCACTCTTCCCCCACTCGTGAACAAGACTCCGAGGTACTTGAACTCCTCCACTTGGGGCAAGATCTCCTCCCCAACCCGGAGATGGCACTCCACCCTTTTCCGGGCGAGAACCATGGACTCAGACTTGGAGGAGCTGATTCTCATCCCAGTCGCTTCACACTCAGCTGCGAACCGATCCAGTGAGAGCTGAAGATCCTGGCCAGATGAAGCCATCAGGACCAAATCATCTGCAAAAAGCAGAGACCTAATCCTGCAGCCACCAAACCGGATCCCCTCAACGCCTTGACTGCGCCTAGAAATTCTGTCCATAAAAGTTATGAACAGAATCGGTGACAAAGGGCAGCCTTGGCGGAGTCCAACCCTCACCGGAAACGTGTCCGACTTACTGCCGGCAATGCGAACCAAGCTCTGACACTGATCATACAGGGAGCGGACCGCCACAATCAGACAGTCCGAAACCCCATACTCTCTGAGCACTCCCCACAGGACTTCCCGAGGGACACGGTCGAATGCCTTCTCCAAGTCCACAAAGCACATGTAGACTGGTTGGGCAAACTCCCATGCACCCTCAAGGACCCTGCCGAGAGTATAGAGCTGGTCCACAGTTCCACGACCAGGACGAAAACCACACTGTTCCTCCTGAATCCGAGGTTCGACTATCCGGTGTAGCCTCCTCTCCAGTACACCTGAATAGACCTTACCGGGAAGGCTGAGGAGTGTGATCCCACGATAGTTAGAACACACCCTCCGGTTCCCCTTTTTAAAGAGAGGAACCACCACCCCGGTCTGCCAATCCAGAGGTACTGCCCCCGATGTCCACGCGATGCTGCAGAGTCTTGTCAACCAAGACAGCCCTACAGCATCCAGAGCCTTAAGGAACTCCGGGCGGATCTCATCCACCCCCGGGGCCTTGCCACCGAGGAGCTTTTTAACTACCTCAGCAACCTCAGCCCCAGAAATAGGAGAGCCCACCACAGATTCCCCAGGCACTGCTTCCTCATAGGAAGACGTGTCGGTGGGATTGAGGAGGTCTTCGAAGTATTCCCTCCACCGATCCACAACTTCCGCAGTCGAGGTCAGCAGAACACCATCCGCACCATACACGGTGTTGGTAGTGCACTGCTTCCTCTTCCTGAGGCGGCGGATGGTGGTCCAGAATCGCTTCGAAGCCGTCCGGAAGTCGTTTTCCATGGCTTCCCCTAAAATGAAAAATAAATAGAGCAGGTTCTCAGGAGGTTTTTGCAAGCTGACTACAAGATTTATGAAAACATGTCTTTTTGTTAGCACTTTTCCCGCTTTGTTGTCTTTTATTCTATTTATCGGAGGTGAACTAATTGGAGCACAGGTGTGAAAGTCAAGGCTCGGGGGCCAGATCTAGCCCGCCACGTGTTTAAAGTGGCCCGGCGCATCATTTCATGTTGGTTGGTGTCAGCTGATTGGGAACATGCAAACAATATCCAGTTGTTTCATCAAAGCAAGTCCGAAAAGGAGTAGGAAGAAGCATAGCTTATTTTTTCCTACTCCTTTTCGTATCACAGCAGTTTTTAACCCATTTGTTTGTTCTGTTTGCAAATGCACCAAGTCATTTTCTTTTTTTGTGATAGAGTGATTGGAGCACATACTTATTGGTCACAAAAACCATTCATGAAGTTTGGTTCTTTTATACATTTATTATGGGTCTACTGAAAATGTGAGCAAATCTGTATACATACAGCAATGTTAATATTTGGTTAAAAGGCGCTTTTGGTAGCCATCCACAAGCTTCTGGTTGAATTGTTGACCACTCCTCTTGACAAAATTGGTGCTGTTCAGCTAAATGTGTTGGTTTTCTGATCTGGACTTGTTTCTTCAGCATTGTCCACACGTTTAAGTCAGGACTTTGGGAAGGCCATTCTAAAACCTTCATTCTAGCCTGATTTAGCCACTATTTTACCGCTTTCGACGTGTGTTTGGGGTCATTGTCCTGTTGGAACACCCAACTGCGCCCAAGACCCAACCTCCGGGCTGATGATTTTAGGTTGTCCTGAAGAATTTGGAGGTAATCCTCCTTTTTCATTGTCCCATTTACTCTCTGTATAAAGCACCAGTTCCATTGGCAGCAAAACAGGCCCAGAGCATAATGCTACCACCACCATGCTTGACGGTAGGATTGGTGTTCCTGGGATTAAAGGTTTAAAGGTCTCACATTTTCTCCTCCAAACATATTGCTGGGTATTGTGGCCAAACAGCTATATTTTTGTTTACAAGTGTATGTAAACTTTTGACCACGACTGTATATATATATATATATATATATATATATATATATATATATATATATATATATGTAATAATATAAGTACTTGACAAAAATATACCTTGTTTACTTCCATGACGACCTTTTTAAAGCTTTGTAAACAAGCAGAAATATCAAGCAGCTAAAAGTCAAACATGGCGTGTGGAGAGAGCGTTTTGCATTTATTTTTCCCATCATGCCTTGCAATTAATTTGAATGGCTGTAACTTTTTATGGTGATGAGACGGGGGGGGGGGGGGGGGTTTGTTTTTTTGATAGCTACAAATTTTAGTGAACAAGTTGTGTGATGTGTGTACTTTTTGTGCTGGTTGACAATTTTTTTCAGCACCATGACTATGAAACGTTGTTTGGATTGGGTCGTATAGGTACATGCTGTGCTTGAATGGTTATAAAAGTACACGTTCTGGTCAATGACCTGAGCTTCCAACATTTATATATATATATATATATATATATATATATATATATATATATATATATATATATATATATATATAAAATACTTGGCAACAATAGACCTTGTTTACTTCCATGACAACCTCTTTGAAGCTTTGTAATCAATCAGAAATATCAAGCATGCATTTTTCCCATCATGCCTTGCAATTATATATTTTTTTATTTTTATTTTTTTGATATCTACAAATTTTAATGAACAAGTTGTGTGATGTGTGTACTTTTTGTGCTGGTTGACAATTTTTTTTCTGCACCATGACTATGAAAAGTTGTTTAGATTGGGTCGTATAAGTACATGCTGTGCTTGTATGTGTATGGATGTACACATCTTGGTCAATGACCCGAGCTTCCAACATTGACCTCTAGATCAAGCCTGGGCAATTACTTTGACTCGAGGGATCAAATTTAGAGAGAAATAAATGTGTCTGGGGGCCGGTATATCTATATTTTTAGGAACACTAATACAAAACTTCACAATAATGTCTGATTGAATGCTAAAAACGTTATGACAGACCACCTCAAGAAAAACGGAATGGAAATTTAAATTTTTTTACTGAACGAGACACCCAGAATGTACATGAAAATAAAGAATGTGAGATTTACAATACAAACTACGAACGATAAAACACTGAATATTGACAACATATCATTCAAAAGCACAGATTCCAACCATTGTTGTCAAGTATTATATATATATATATATATATATATATATAATACTTGACAACAATAGACCTTGTTTACTTCCATGACGACCTCTTTAAAGCTTTGTAATCAATCAGAAATATCAAGCATGCATTTTTCCCATCATGCCTTGCAATTAATTTGAATGGCTGTAATTTTTTGTGGTGATGAGACGGGGTTTTTTTTTTGGTTTTTTTGATAGCTACACATTTTAGTGAACAAGTTGTGTGATGTGTTTCTGCACCATGACTATGAAACGTTGTTTGGATTGGGTTGTATAGGTACATGCTGTGCTTGTGTGGTTATGAAAGTACACGTTCTGGTCAATGACCTGAGCTTCCAACACTGTATATATATATATATATATATATATATATATATAATACTTGACAACAATAGACCTTGTTTACTTCCATGACGACCTCTTTAAAGCTTTGCAATCAATCAGAAATATCAAGCATGCATTTTTCCCATCATGCCTTGCAATTATTTTAATTATTTTTTTTTTATTTATGTCTACATTTTAGTAAACAAGTTGTGTGATGTGTGTACTTTTTGTGCTGGTTGACAATTTTTTTCTGCACCATGACTATGAAAGGTTGTTAGGATTGGGTCGTATAAGTACATGCTGTGCTTGTATGTTTATGGATGTACACATTTTGGTTAATCCCAAAAAACGTTATGACAGACCACCTCAAGAAAAACGGAATGGAAATTTAATTTTTTTTTTACTGAATGAGACACCCAGAATGTACATGAAAATAAAGAATGTGAGATTTACAATACTAACTACGAACGATAAAACACTGAATATTGACAACATATCATTCAAAAGCACAGATTCCAACCATTGTTGTCAAGTATTATATATATATATATATATATATATATATATATATATATATATATATATATATATATATATATATATATATATATATAATACTTGACAACAATAGACCTTGTTTACTTCCATGACGACCTCTTTAAAGCTTTGTAATCAATCAGAAATATCAAGCATGCATTTTTCCCATCATGCCTTGCAATTATTTTTATTATTTTTTTTATTATTTATGTCTACATTTTAGTAAACAAGTTGTGTGATGTGTGTACTTTTTGTGCTGGTTGACAATTTTTTTTTTGCACCATGACTATGAAAGGTTGTTAGGATTGGGTCGTATAAGTACATGCTGTGCTTGTATGTTTATGGATGTACACATTTTGGTTAATCCCAAAAAACGTTATGACAGACCACCTCAAGAAAAACGGAATGGAAATTTAATTTTTTTTTACTGAATGAGACACCCAGAATGTACATGAAAATAAAGAATGTGAGATTTACAATACTAACTACGAACGATAAAATACTGAATATTGACAACATATCATTCAAAAGCACAGATTCCAACCATTGTTGTCAAGTATTTTATATATATATATATATATATATATATATATATATATATATCTATATATATATATATATATATAATACTTGACAACAATAGACCTTGTTTACTTCCATGACGACCTCTTTAAAGCTTTGTAATCAATCAGAAATATCAAGCATGCATTTTTCCCATCATGCCTTGCAATTAATTTGAATGGCTGTAATTTTTTGTGGTGATGAGACGGGGTTTTTTTTTTGGTTTTTTTGTATAGCTACAAATTTTAGTGAACAAGTTGTGTGATGTGTTTCTGCACCATGACTATGAAACGTTGTTTGGATTGGGTTGTATAGGTACATGCTGTGCTTGTGTGGTTATGAAAGTACACGTTCTGGTCAATGACCTGAGCTTCCAACACTGTATATATATATATATATAATACTTGACAACAATAGACCTTGTTTACTTCCATGGCGACCTCTTTAAAGCTTTGTAATCAATCAGAAATATCAAGCATGCATTTTTCCCATCATGCCTTGCAATTATTTTTATTATTTTTTTTTTTATTTATGTCTACATTTTAGTAAACAAGTTGTGTGATGTGTGTACTTTTTGTGCTGGTTGACAATTTTTTTTCTGCACCATGACTATGAAAGGTTGTTAGGATTGGGTCGTATAAGTACATGCTGTGCTTGTATGTTTATGGATGTACACATTTTGGTTAATTCCAAAAAACGTTATGACAGACCACCTCAAGAAAAACGGAATGGAAATTTAATTTTTTTTTACTGAACGAGACACCCAGAATGTACATGAAAATAAAGAATGCGAGATTTACAATGTTAACTATAAACGATAAAACACTAAATATTGACAAATTTGCTCTAGATGGTGGCATTTTCCCACCTGTCAGACCCCCGTGTATTGACATTTATTATGAAAACACTCCACACGCCACATGATGCTGCGGCGGATCGCATTTGGCCCGCGGGATGGGGTTTGGACACCCCTGCCCCAAGTTTACAGCTAATGTTAAAAAAAAAAAAAGAGTCTCCAGTGGCTTTGTGCTGCACACCAGAGATTCTTACGCCTTGCAAACAACAAAAAGTAGCAAATAATGTGCAGCATTTAGGCCGGGATCCAATTCTGAATTAATCGTTCCTTAACGAGAGAGAGGGGAGGGGAAAAAAACTTGTTTTTGCCGTTTTCCAACGCCAACTAAAGTCATTGATCACGGCGAATTTACGCCCCTCGGGATTAACATAATCTATTAGCCCTGATTCATGAAGCGGCGGCCGGAGAACGGGATTGCGGCTGCACAGACAGAAATCTTTTGTGTCCTCTGCTCATCCTATTAGAGGCTGCAAAAGCGGCGGAGGATTTAAGGGCATTGTGTGCATCATCGAAATTCAGAGGCCTCCCTCTCCTCCACATTAATGTGAATCACCTGCTAAATAGTCCCTCCTGGCCCATAAGGCTCCCTGAATATGTGGCTAGGACAATTGCATATTGTCAGGTAATTTCTATTGTTGATATGGGAAGTCATTTCTTTGATGAATCCCCCCTCAGAGAGCGATGGATCTCATCTTTTTTTTTCTTCCCGCCCTTTCAGGCTGCTTAAAATTCAAATGGGCTTTCCGTGCGAGCGTGTGAATGATTGAGCCCCAACTTTGAACTTTCGCTGTATTTTTCGAGGAGTCAATGGAGAGATGGCCTCGATACGGCCGATTGTCCACTCGCTCTATTGAGGTGGGGGGTTTTTTTTCCTCCTCTGCATCTTGGCTCTGCATACTGACTCACTGAGGGTGCGTATTCCCCGCCGGGCCCGCTAATAGAGGCCTCGAAAGGCCTTAAAGTACACGTCAATGACACCGGCATTCCTCTTCACCAGTGGTCTCCAACCACCGGGCCGCGACCGTGCATCGATTGGTACCAGGCCGCAAAAAAATATATATATATATATATTTTTTTTTAAATTAAATCAACATAAAAAACACAATATGCACTTAAAATTAGTGCACCAACCCAAAAAACCTCCCTTCCTCATTCGCACAAAAGGGTTGTTTCTTTCTGTTATTAATATTTCTGGTTCCTACATTATATATCAATATATATCAATACAGTCTGCAGGGATACAGTCCGTAAGCACACATGATTGTATTTTTTTTATGACAAAAAAAATAAAAATAATAATAATAATAATAATTAAAGCTGCAAGCAGCGTTGTTCGGGCCCGCGTATTTGGCAGGTGCTAGTCCTAAGTGTCCCAATACTTTTGTCTACTTTTAGTCTGAAGTGTCCCAAGACTTTAGTCTAGTGTACCTACCTTGTCTGCATTGTGTGGGCACGTTGGTGCTTCCTGCTTTTAAGCAGCCATCTTAAAAAAACAGCATCGCAGCAGCATCAGCGCAGCGGGTCTTTGAAGGGTCATAAAATCAAAACCGGAGCAGTTCATTAAAAAGCGCTTCTGTTGTTGTAATCACAAGGGTTCAATCTCTCTCCTGTGTTGGTTTGAAGGCGAAACGACAAACGCGCTCAGAGGAGTTCGTTTTTGAAGGAAGGTGACCGGTTTTTACCAAAAAATTGTTTTGAAGGGGGAATAGCAAAATTCCTGTTGATTTTTGCTGGGGGTTGTCAATCTAAGTGAGACCTACAGAGAGGTTTTTGTTTCATCTCTCTCCGACCTTCCCAGTGGGAGTTACAGGCAGTTTTGTCAGATTTTTCATCCGAGGAGCAGTTTTTTGTGCGTTTTATTAATAAA
This sequence comes from Nerophis lumbriciformis, assembly GCF_033978685.3. Lineage (NCBI taxonomy): Eukaryota > Metazoa > Chordata > Actinopteri > Syngnathiformes > Syngnathidae > Nerophis > Nerophis lumbriciformis. Next base: position 1,329,827 of record NC_084586.2, read on the forward strand.
TTGCTGTAGAGCACAATTTTTAGATTTGGGGTTAGGTTTTTTCATTAGATCACAGTTTTAGCCAGTCCTGATATGTGTGTTCAGTTTGGTGAGTTTTGAAGCATGTTAAGGGGGTCAAATTAGAGCTCAAAGAGGCAAAAGTGACTGTTTTTAGTACTTTTTTGTCTTGAAGGGGGAATTGCCAACTTCCTGTTGATTTTAGCCCGAAGATGGACAATTGAAAAATGTAGGTCTAAGTCAGACCTACATAAAGGTTTTTGTTTCATGTCTCTCCGACCTTCCTAGTGGGAGTTACAGGCAGCGTAGTTTTTTCTTCTTCCTAGGGGGCGCTAGAGCGCAATTTTGAGTTTTGGGGTTTGGTTTTTTTACCTTTAAGGCACTCAAAGCGCTTTGACACTATATTCACTCATTCACACACACATCCACACACTGATGGCGGGAGCTGCCTAACCACGACCCATCAGGAGCAAGCGTGAAGTGTCGTTGAGCAAGACACTTGACGGTTGTGACTAAGTTGTTAGAAGCTGGGGATCGAACCAGGAACCCTCAGGTTGCTGGCACGGCCACTCTCCCAACTCGCCTCAAAAACGTCACGTTTTATGTGTCAGGTGAACCGCGACGAATGGGCCACGTGAGTCCATTTCCTACTAAATAGTGTGGTTCTTGTTAGCATTATTTTACATACCAGGAAATAAACCAAAACAATAACCGTAAAAAGCTTGACTAACCTAAAATGTCTGGCAGCTAAGGCCAATAGTGCACCCCCCAAATTCGTCACGTTTCATGTGTCAGGTAAACCGCGACGAACGGGCCATATGAGTCCCTTTCCTACTGTATATTGTGGTTATTTTAGCATTATTTTACATATCATAGATCGAATCAAAATAAAAACGGTGTGAACCTTGATTAATCTAAAATGTCCGGTGGCAAAAGTGCACAGTGCACGGCCCAAAATCGTCATGTTTCATGTGTCAGGTAAACCGCGACAAACGGGGCCACGTGAGTCCCTTTCCTACTGTATAGTGTGGTTCTTTTTAGCATTTTTTACATACCAGGAAACAAACCAAAACAAAAATTGTAAAAAGCTTGATTCACCTAAAATGTCTGGCAGCTAAGGCCAATAGTACACCCCCCAAATTCGTCACGTTTCATGTGTCAGGTAAACCGCGACGAACGGGCCATATGAGTCCCTTTCCTACTGTATATTGTGGTTACTTTAGCATTATTTTACATATCATAGAACGAATCAAAATAAAAACGGTGTCAACCTTGATTAATCTAAAATGTCCGGTGGCAAAAGTGCAAAGTGCACGGCCCAAAATCGTCATGTTTCATGTGTCAGGTAAACCGCGACAAACGGGGCCACGTGAGTCCCTTTCCTACTGTATAGTGTGGTTCTTTTTAGCATTTTTTACATACCAGGAAACAAACCAAAACAAAAATTGTAAAAAGCTTGATTCACCTAAAATGTCTGGCAGCTAAGGCCAATAGTACACCCCCCAAATTCATCACGTTTCATGTGTCAGGTAAACCGCGACGAACGGGCCATATGAGTCCCTTTCCTACTGTATATTGTGGTTATTTTAGCATTATTTTACATATCATAGATCGAATCAAAATAAAAACGGTGTCAACCTTGATTAATCTAAAATGTCCGGTGGCAAAAGTGCACAGTGCACGGCCCAAAATCGTCATGTTTCATGTGTCAGGTAAACCGCGACAAACGGGGCCACGTGAGTCCCTTTCCTACTGTATAGTGTGGTTCTTTTTAGCATTTTTTACATACCAGGAAACAAACCAAAACAAAAATTGTAAAAAGCTTGATTCACCTAAAATGTCTGGCAGCTAAGGCCAATAGTGCACCCCCCGAATTCGTCACGTTTCATGTGTCAGGTAAACCGCGACAAACGGGGCCACGTGAGTCCCTTTCCTACTAAATAGTGTGGTTCTTTTTAGCATTTTTTACATACCAGGAAATAAACCAAAACAATAACCGTAAAAAGCTTGACTAACCTAAAATGTCTGGCAGCTAAGGCCAATAGTGCACCCCCCGAATTCGTCACGTTTCATGTGTCAGGTAAACCGCGACGAACGGGCCATATGAGTCCCTTTCCTACTGTATATTGTGGTTATTTTAGCATTACTTTACATATAGATCGAATCAAAATAAAAACGGTGTCAACCTTGATTAATCTAAAATGTCCGATGGCAAAAGTGCAAAGTGCACGGCCCAAAATCGTCATGTTTCATGTGTCAGGTAAACCGCGACAAACGGGGCCACGTGAGTCCCTTTCCTACTGTATAGTGTGGTTCTTTTTAGCATTTTTGACATACCAGGAAATAAACCAAAACAATAACCGTAAAAAGCTTGACTAACCTAAAATGTCTGGCAGCTAAGGCCAATAGTACACCCCCCGAATTCGTCACGTTTCATGTGTCAGGTAAACCGCGACGAACGGGCCATATGAGTCCCTTTCCTACTGTATATTGTGGTTATTTTAGCATTATTTTACATATAGATCGAATCAAAATAAAAACGGTGTCAACCTTGATTAATCTAAAATGTCCGGTCGCAAAAGTGCAAAGTGCACGGCCCAAAATCGTCATGTTTCATGTGTCAGGTAAACCGCGACAAACGGGGCCACGTGAGTCCCTTTCCTACTGTATAGTGTGGTTCTTTTTAGCATTTTTTACATACCAGGAAATAAACCAAAACAATAACCGTAAAAAGCTTGACTAACCTAAAATGTCTGGCAGCTAAGGCCAATAGTGCACCCCCCGAATTCGTCACGTTTCATGTGTCAGGTAAACCGCGACGAACGGGCCATATGAGTCCCTTTCCTACTGTATATTGTGGTTATTTTAGCATTATTTTACATATCATAGATCGAATCAAAATACAAACGGTGTCAACCTTGATTAATCTAAAATGTCCGGTGGCAAAAGTGCACAGTGCACGGCCCAAAATCGTCATGTTTCATGTGTCAGGTAAACCGCGACAAACGGGGCCACGTGAGTCCCTTTCCTACTGTATAGTGTGGTTCTTTTTAGCATTTTTTACATACCAGGAAATAAACCAAAACAATAACCGTAAAAAGCTTGACTAACCTAAAATGTCTGGCAGCTAAGGCCAATAGTACACCCCCCGAATTCGTCACGTTTCATGTGTCAGGTAAACCGCGACGAACGGGCCATATGAGTCCCTTTCCTACTGTATATTGTGGTTATTTTAGCATTATTTTACATATAGATCGAATCAAAATAAAAACGGTGTCAACCTTGATTAATCTAAAATGTCCGGTGGCAAAAGTGCAAAGTGCACGGCCCAAAATCGTCATGTTTCATGTGTCAGGTAAACCGCGACAAACGGGGCCACGTGAGTCCCTTTCCTACTGTATAGTGTGGTTCTTTTTAGCATTTTTTACATACCAGGAAATAAACCAAAACAATAACCGTAAAAAGCTTGACTAACCTAAAATGTCTGGCAGCTAAGGCCAATAGTGCACCCCCCGAATTCGTCACGTTTCATGTGTCAGGTAAACCGCGACGAACGGGCCATATGAGTCCCTTTCCTACTGTATATTGTGGTTACTTTAGCATTATTTTTACATATCATAGATCGAATCAAAATAAAAACAGTGTCAACCTTGATTAATCTAAAATGTCCGGTGGCAAAAGTGCAAAGTGCACGGCCCAAAAATCGTCATGTTTCATGTGTCAGGTAAACCGCGACGAACGGGGCCACGTGAGTCCCTTTCCTACTGTATAGTGTGGTTCTTTTTAGCATTTTTTACATACCAGGAAATAAACCAAAACAATAACCGTAAAAAGCTTGACTAACCTAAAATGTCTGGCAGCTAAGGCCAATAGTGCACCCCCCGAATTCGTCACGTTTCATGTGTCAGGTAAACCGCGACGAACGGGCCATATGAGTCCCTTTCCTACTGTATATTGTGGTTATTTTAGCATTATTTTACATATAGATCGAATCAAAATAAAAACGGTGTCAACCTTGATTAATCTAAAATGTCCGGCGGCAAAAGTGCACAGTGCACGGCCCAAAATCGTCATGTTTCATGTGTCAGGTAAACCGCGACAAACGGGGCCACGTGAGTCCCTTTCTTACTGTATAGTGTGGTTCTTTTTAGCATTTTTTACATACCAGGAAACAAACCAAAACAAAAATTGTAAAAAGCTTGATTCACCTAAAATGTCTGGCAGCTAAGGCCAATAGTACACCCCCCAAATTCGTCACGTTTCATGTGTCAGGTAAACCGCGACGAACGGGCCATATGAGTCCCTTTCCTACTGTATATTGTGGTTACTTTAGCATTATTTTACATATCATAGAACGAATCAAAATAAAAACGGTGTGAACCTTGATTAATCTAAAATGTCCGGTGGCAAAAGTGCAAAGTGCACGGCCCAAAAATCGTCATGTTTCATGTGTCAGGTAAACCGCGACGAACGGGGCCACGTGAGTCCCTTTCCTACTGTATAGTGTGGTTCTTTTTAGCATTTTTTACATACCAGGAAACAAACCAAAACAAAAATTGTAAAAAGCTTGATTCACCTAAAATGTCTGGCAGCTAAGGCCAATAGTGCACCCCTCGAATTCGTCACGTTTCATGTGTCAGGTAAACCGTGACGAACGGGCCATATGAGTCCCTTTCCTACTGTATATTGTGGTTATTTTAGCATTATTTTACATATAGATCGAATCAAAATAAAAACGGTGTCAACCTTGATTAATCTAAAATGTCCGGTGGCAAAAGTGCAAAGTGCATGGCCCAAAATTGTCATGTTTCATGTGTCAGGTAAACCGCGACAAACGGGGCCACGTGAGTCCCTTTCCTACTGTATAGTGTGGTTCTTTTTAGCATTTTTTACATACCAGGAAATAAACCAAAACAATAACCGTAAAAAGCTTGACTAACCTAAAATGTCTGGCAGCTAAGGCCAATAGTGCACCCCCCGAATTCGTCACGTTTCATGTGTCAGGTAAACCGCGACGAACGGGCCATATGAGTCCCTTTCCTACTGTATATTGTGGTTATTTTAGCATTATTTTACATATCATAGATCGAATCAAAATAAAAACGGTGTCAACCTTGATTAATCTAAAATGTCCGGTGGCAAAAGTGCACAGTGCACGGCCCAAAATCGTCATGTTTCATGTGTCAGGTAAACCGCGACAAACGGGGCCACGTGAGTCCCTTTCCTACTGTATAGTGTGGTTCTTTTTAGCATTTTTTACATACCAGGAAACAAACCAAAACAAAAATTGTAAAAAGCTTGATTCACCTAAAATGTCTGGCAGCTAAGGCCAATAGTGCACCCCCAGAATTCGTCACGTTTCATGTGTCAGGTAAACCGCGACGAACGGGCCATATGAGTCCCTTTCCTACTGTATATTGTGGTTATTTTAGCATTATTTTACATATCATAGAACGAATCAAAATAAAAACGGTGTGAACCTTGATTAATCTAAAATGTCCGGTGGCAAAAGTGCACAGTGCACGGCCCAAAATCGTCATGTTTCATGTGTCAGGTAAACCGCGACAAACGGGGCCACGTGAGTCCCTTTCCTACTGTATAGTGTGGTTCTTTTTAGCATTTTTTACATACCAGGAAACAAACCAAAACAAAAATTGTAAAAAGCTTGATTCACCTAAAATGTCTGGCAGCTAAGGCCAATAGTGCACCCCCTGAATTCGTCACGTTTCATGTGTCAGGTAAACCGCGACGAACGGGCCATATGAGTCCCTTTCCTACTGTATATTGTGGTTATTTTAGCATTATTTTACATATCATAGATCGAATCAAAATAAAAACGGTGTCAACCTTGATTAATCTAAAATGTCCGGTGGCAAAAGTGCACAGTGCACGGCCCAAAATCGTCATGTTTCATGTGTCAGGTAAACCGCGACAAACGGGGCCACGTGAGTCCCTTTCCTACTGTATAGTGTGGTTCTTGTTAGCATTGTTTTACATACCAGGAAATAAACCAAAACAATAACCGTAAAAAGCTTGACTAACCTAAAATGTCTGGCAGCTAAGGCCAATAGTGCACCCCCCGAATTCGTCACGTTTCATGTGTCAGGTAAACCGCGACGAACGGGCCATATGAGTCCCTTTCCTACTGTATATTGTGGTTATTTTAGCATTATTTTACATATCATAGATCGAATCAGAATAAAAGCGGTGTCAACCTTGATTAATCTAAAATGTCCGGTGGCAAAAGTGCACAGTGCACGGCCCAAAAATCGTCATGTTTCATGTGTCAGGTAAACCGCGACAAACGGGGCCACGTGAGTCCCTTTCCTACTGTATAGTGTGGTTCTTTTTAGCATTTTTTACATACCAGGAAACAAACCAAAACAAAAATTGTAAAAAGCTTGATTCACCTAAAATGTCTGGCAGCTAAGGCCAATAGTGCACCCCCCGAATTCGTCACGTTTCATGTGTCAGGTAAACCGCGACGAACGGGCCATATGAGTCCCTTTCCTACTGTATATTGTGGTTACTTTAGCATTATTTTACATATCATAGAACGAATCAAAATAAAAACGGTGTCAACCTTGATTAATCTAAAATGTCCGGTGGCAAAAGTGCACAGTGCACAGCCCAAAATCGTCATGTTTCATGTGTCAGGTAAACCGCGACAAACGGGGCCATGTGAGTCCCTTTCCTACTGTATAGTGTGGTTGTTCTTAGCATTATTTTACATACCAGGAAATAAAGCAAAACAAAAACGGTATAAATCTTGACTAACCTAAAATGACTGTCACTGTAACACTCATTCAAATGACCAAAGTGAGAGCTCTTTGAAGCCACTGCTTTTACAAATAAATAAGATTTTAACACAATTGTAGACATTAAAACTGTTTTTTTTGTTTTGTTTTTTTGCAATGTGTGTGCGTTTTGCAGTCCCTCCATGATTTTACGTGCTTTTTTTGTGATTGTAACTTTGCATACATTTTTTTTGCACGATAGTGAACATGTAAAAAAAAGTATTTATATAACTTTATATGAACATTTTTTTGCACGATAGTGAATCATGTATACAAAGTATTTGTGTAACTTTGTATAGATAATGAACTGTCGTTAGCTCTGCCAAGTGTGACATTTTGTTTAGCTAGTGGCGTTATGCAAAAACTAAAAAAAAAAAGATTTACAGCAAATAAGATTGTATCTATTTGGAGTTGACTTTTTTTTTTCTTGATTACTATTTAACGATTTAAGTATTTTATTTAATAGACTTCGGGAGCCCCCCTTCATATTGCGCCACACATTTTCAATGGGAGACAGGTCTGGACTACAGGCAGGCCAGTCTAGTACCCGCACTCTTTTACTATGAGGTTACACTGTTGTAACACGTGGCTTGGCATTGTCTTGCTGAAATAAGCAGGGGCGTCCATGATAACGTTGCTTGGATGGCAACATATGTTGCTCCAAAACCTGTATGTACCTTTCAGCATTAATGGTGCCTTCACAGATGTGTAAGTTACCCATGCCTTGGGCACTAATACACCCCCATACCATCACAGATGCTGGCTTTTCAACTTTGCGCCTAGAACAATCCGGATGGTTCTTTTCCTCTTTGGTCCGGAGGACACGACGTCCACAGTTTCCCAAAACAATTTGAATGTGGACTCGTCAAACCACAGAATACTTTTCCACTTTGCATCAGTCCCTCTTAGATGAGCTCGGGCCCAGCGAAGCCGGCAGCATTTCTGGGTGTTGTTGATAAATGGCTTTCGCTTTGCATAGTAGAGTTTTAACTTGCACTTACAGATGTAGCGACCAACTGTAGTTGTGGTTTTCTGAAGTGTTCCTGAGCCCATGTGGTGATATCCTTTACAAACTGATGTCGCTTTTTGATGCAGTACCGCCTGAGGATTCAAAGGTCCGTAATACCATGGCTTATGTTCAGTGATTTCTTCAGATTCTCTGAACCCTTTGATGATATTACGGACCGTAGATGGTGAAATCCCTAAATTCCTTACAATAGCTGGTTGAGAAATGTTGTTCTTAAACTGTTCGACAATTTGCTCACGCGTTTGTTGACAAAGTGGTGACCCTCGCCCCGTCCTTGTTTGTGAATGACTGAGCATTTCATGGAAGCTGAATCATGGCACCCACCTGTTCCCAATCAGCCTGTTCACCCATGGGATGTTCCAAATAAGTCTTTGATGAGCGTTCCTCAACTTTCTCAGTCTTTTTTGCCACTTGTGCCAGCTTTTTTGAAACATGTTGCAGGCACCAAATTCCAAATGAGCTAATATTTGCAGAAAATAACAAAGTTTTCCAGTTCGAACGTTAAGTATCTTGTCTTTGCAGTCTATTCAATTGAATATAGGTTGGAAAGAATTTGCAAATCATTGTATTCTGTTTTTATTTACCATTTACACAACGTGCCAACTTCACTGGTTTGGGGTTTTGTACATCTATCCTCAGCCTACAAGATGTCCTCACCAAAAGCAAACTAACCTTTGAGCGCACGTTTGACAATGACTGACTTTCAGGCCGTGTTTGGGGATTTAAAGCAATTTGGCTCGCCAAACATTCTTTACTCCCTCGTAATTAATTAGGACGCCGGGATTTCTATTCTTTTCTTTTTTCCTTTTTTTTTTTTGGACTCGCAAACGCCTCAAAGATGGAGGTCAAAGATTCGCGGCTGCCGCGGCGAAACATGAAGGTGTCCCCGTCACGCTACGCCGCGTCCTGTTTCGAGCTAAAGAGGCAGCCGCTAATGGCCTCCGCGCCGCTGCCAAATGAAGATGAAGTTTTTGCCGCCGTCGTTGCCTTCCTCTAACTTTTAGGGACTGTTGCACTTTTGGCAAAAGCTAAAGAGCTAAAGCGAGAATCTACAGGTTGCATGTTGCAGGTTTACCACGAATTGATGAACATGGACCCCGACTTAAACAAGTTGAAAAACTTATTGGGGTGTTACCATTTAGTGGTCAATTGTATGGAATATGTACTGTACTGAAGTCTCAATCAATCGAAAAAAAATGCAGTAATTAGTTTTTACTACTCTTGTCTGAGAACCGCCGTCCTTTACAGTGGACATTGCTCCGTAAATGTCCACTGCAGAGGACGTCGGTATTCCATACTTGCCAACCTTGAGACCTCCGATTTCGGGAGGTGGGGGGTGGGGGGCGTGGTTAAGAGGGGAGGAGTATATTGACAGCTAGAATTCACCAAGTCAAGTATTTCATATATATATATACAGGTAAAAGCCAGTAAATTAGAATATTTTGAAAAACTTGATTTATTTCAGTAATTGCATTCAAAAGGTGTAACTTGTACATTATATTTATTCATTGCACACAGACTGATGCATTCAAATGTTTATTTCATTTAATTTTGATGATTTGAAGTGGCAACAAATGAAAATCCAAAATTCCGTGTGTCACAAAATTAGAATATTACTTAAGGCTAATACAAAAAAGGGATTTTTAGAAATGTTGGCCAACTGAAAAGTATGAAAATGAAAAATATGAGCATGTACAATACTCAATACTTGGTTGGAGCTCCTTTTGCCTCAATTACTGCGTTAATGCGGCGTGGCATGGAGTCGATGAGTTTCTGGCACTGCTCAGGTGTTATGAGAGCCCAGGTTGCTCTGATAGTGGCCTTCAACTCTTCTGCGTTTTTGGGTCTGGCATTCTGCATCTTCCTTTTCACAATACCCCGCAGATTTTCTATGGGGCTAAGGTCAGGGGAGTTGGCGGGCCAATTTAGAACAGAAATACCATGGTCCGTAAACCAGGCACGGGTAGATTTTGCGCTGTGTGCAGGCGCCAAGTCCTGTTGGAACTTGAAATCTCCATCTCCATAGAGCAGGTCAGCAGCAGGAAGCATGAAGTGCTCTAAAACTTGCTGGTAGACGGCTGCGTTGACCCTGGATCTCAGGAAACAGAGTGGACCGACACCAGCAGATGACATGGCACCCCAAACCATCACCCAACCATGCAAATTTTGCATTTCCTTTGGAAATCGAGGTCCCAGAGTCTGGAGGAAGACAGGAGAGGCACAGGATCCACGTTGCCTGAAGTCTAGTGTAAAGTTTCCACCATCAGTGATGGTTTGGGGTGCCATGTCATCTGCTGGTGTCGGTCCACTCTGTTTCCTGAGATCCAGGGTCAACGCAGCCGTCTACCAGCAAGTTTTAGAGCACTTCATTCTTCCTGCTGCTGACCTGCTCTATGGAGATGGAGATTTCAAGTTCCAACAGGACTTGGCGCCTGCACACAGCGCAAAATCTACCCGTGCCTGGTTTACGGACCATGGTATTTCTGTTCTAAATTGGCCCGCCAACTCCCCTGACCTTAGCCCCATAGAAAATCTGTGGGGTATTGTGAAAAGGAAGATGCAGAATGCCAGACCCAAAAACGCAGAAGAGTTGAAGGCCACTATCAGAGCAACCTGGGCTCTCATAACACCTGAGCAGTGCCAGAAACTCATCGACTCCATGCCACGCCGCATTAACGCAGTAATTGAGGCAAAAGGAGCTCCAACCAAGTATTGAGTATTGTACATGCTCATATTTTTCATTTTCATACTTTTCAGTTGGCCAACATTTCTAAAAATCCCTTTTTTGTATTAGCCTTAAGTAATATTCTAATTTTGTGACACACGGAATTTTGGATTTTCATTTGTTGCCACTTCAAATCATCAAAATTAAATGAAATAAACATTTGAATGCATCAGTCTGTGTGCAATGAATAAATATAATGTACAAGTTACACCTTTTGAATGCAATTACTGAAATAAATCAAGTTTTTCAAAATATTCTAATTTACTGGCTTTTACCTGTATATATTAGAGATGCGCGGTTTGCGGACACAACCGCGGAGTCCGCGGATTATCCGCGGGTCGGGCGGTTGAAATAAAAAAAAATTAGATTTTATCCGTGGGTCGGGTTGGGCGGTTGAAATAAAAAAAAAAAAGATTTTAAATAGATTCAGGCGGGTGGCAGTTAAACCAATTCGGAAATATATATACATAGTTCAATGTTGTTACCCACATATGAAAAACGAGCAGGCACCTGCAGCATATGCCACAACAGAAGAAGAAGAAAAAAAGAGATGTACGTGGTACGCGACAAACTAAAAAAGGGAATACTAAGGACCAGGGGAAAAAAAGGCCAGAAAAGTTCAGCGTGGACTCGTTTTTATGAGGTTGTAAATCAGGATGATAGTAATGCTGGCTACGTGATTTGCAAGAGCTGCGACGCTGTTTATGTCTACGACAGTCACAAAACCGGGACATCTAACATGGTGCATCACATTTGTGCAAAACCCCGAACCTCCACAAACACCCTGAGCATGAGCAGTTTCGTCCGCCGTGATCCCAGAAGAGTGCCACAGGATGTTAAAACAAGGCTTACAGATGCATGCGTGAACGCAGCTGCCTGCAGCAGTTTGAGTGGCGCGAGCGCGCTTGGAGGTGCGCTCAGCGCGGCTCCCAGATGATTGCGCACTGGTGTGCGTCTGGGCCGTGACAGCGTGGCACGTATTGAATGTCTCTGCTGCATTGGATCAGTCTCCTTTCTTTAACAGGCAAAAGCTTTATAACCTCACTAATGCCTTGCATCGTCTATATTAGATATATAACAACGGGCGGATGGCGGGCGGGTGCGGTTTTGATTAAATGTTAGTTCGGGTGGATGGCGGATGGTTGACGACTTTTGTGATGCGGTTGCGGATGAAATAATTGCCTATCCGCGCATCTCTAATATATATATATATATATATATATATCTACATCCTGAAAATATGCAAACAAAACTGTGTTTAGATAATTGATACTTCAAACTTGCATAAATAAATATTAAGGAATATAACATAACTTGGCTTCTGAGAGCTTCAAAATGTAATGAATAAAATGCTAAAGTTGTTGATAAACAAGCAATTATTTTAATAATTAAATATGGTCATTTTAAATGAATTATTATGATAATTTAAAATTAATTATTTCAAATATGTTTATTTTAATGTATAATTCTATGGCTGGATGTAATAAGGAGTCAGGAAAAAATACAAATAAAAATACAATTAATTTTGATGTTTTAAAATAAAGTAAAAATGTATTTAGTTTTTTTTTTTTTTTTTTTTAATTAATAAATATATTTATTTTTAGGTAAGATAAACATAATAATACAATTTATCTCTAGTCTGGATGATTTAGTTCGTGTCACCCTGTTGTCCTCACTCAGGTCCGCATGGCTGAAAATCGTGAGATTTTCGGGAGAATATTTGTCCCGGGAGGTTTTCGGGTGAGGCGCTGAATTTCGGGAGTCTCCTGGAAAATTCGGGAGGGTTGGCAAGTATGCGGTATTCGGACCTGCCAGCTCAAAGCAAGAAAACATGTTTAGAATCATCGAGCAGAAAGAAAAAAAAATCTCTCAGCCGAGAGAAAAGAGGGCAAGGGAGGGGTGGAACAAATAAATCCGCTGGCATTCAGTCTAAGGGGACTGTCGACGGGAGCAAACAATAATTGGAATTTAATGAGAATCTCTGTTGAAAAGGCAACAAAAGGTGCGGCTAATGAGGCTATCATGGCCGTACTCGCTGTTTCTCCAGCAGGAAGTTGAACACAAACAAAGCAGAAGTCTCTGGCGGGAGGTCTTCACCAACTGAAGGCTGGTACACGCATAAAAGATGTTGGAAATCAATCAATCAATCAATGTTTACACTGCAAAAAGTAAGTGTTCAAAAACAAGAAAAAAAAAAAAAAATTAGGGGTATTTTAATTGAACTAAGCAAAATTATCTGCCAATAGAATAAGAAAATTTGGCTTGTCAAGACTTTCCAAAACAAGTAAAATTAGCTAACCTCAATGAACCCAAAGGGGGACATTATCACCAGACCTATGTAAGCGTCAATATATACCTTGATGTTGCAGAAAAAAGACCACCGTATTTTCCGCACCATAAGGCGCCCTGGGTTAAAAGCCGCGCCTTCAATGAACGGCATATTTCAAAACTTTGTCCACCTATAAGCCGCCCCGTGTTGTAAGCCGCATCTAACTGCGCTAAAGGAATGTCAAAAAAACAGTCAGATAGGTCAGTCAAACTTTAATAATATATTAAAAACCAGCGTTCTAACAACTCTGTTCACTCCCAAAATGTACGCAAATGTGCAATCACAAACATACGTATATCAACATGGACAGAGCTGCGTGAAAAAAGCCACCCGGCCTCTTCGCGTGAACTTAAACTTACCTTAACCACTCGCTCATCTTTTCTTCATCCATCCCTTCGAGTTAGCTTTTATGATGACGCCGGCTGGAAAGGTCTCTTTTGGCAAGGTCTTCCTTTTGAATATCACCATGGGTGGAAGTTTCTGGCCATTAGCATGGCAAGCTAGAACCACAGTGAAGGATGACTTCTCATTCCCTGTGGTGCGAATATTCACCGTACGTGCTCCCGTTGTATCCAGTGCGGTTCACAGGAATATCAGTTGCTGTGAAATAGTACCGGTAATCCGTGTGCGGATGGAGAGATTGCGTCTTTTCATGAACCGGATCCCTGACGCTTAGTAGGAGCCATTTTGTGGTCTTTACAGATGTAAACACACAAAGGAAATGAAACGTACGGTGATATCCGCGCGCTTTTTCTTCTTCTACGCGGGCGGGTGGTTGCTTACAGTAGAAGAAGAAGCGCTTCCTGTTCTATGGGGGCGGGTGCTTACCTTGGCGGTTGCTTGCGTAGAAGAAGAAGCGCTTCCTGTTCTACCGGGAAAAAAGATGGCGGCTGTTTACCGAAGTTGCGAGATCGAAACTTTATGAAAATGAATCGTAATATTAATCCATATATAAAGCGCACCGGGTTAAAAGCCGCACTGTCAGCTTTTGAGTAAATTTGTGGTTTTTAGGTGCGGCTAATAGTGCGGAAAATACGGCATATATTTTTTTAACCGATTTCCGAACTCTAAACGGGTGAATTTTGGCGAATTAAACGCCTTTCTAATATTTGCTCTCGGAGCGATGACGTCACAAAGTGACGTCGCATCGGGAAGCAATCCGCCATTTTCTCAAACACCGAGTCAAATCAGCTCTGTTATTTTCCGTTTTTTCGACTGTTTTCCGTACCTTGGAGACATCATGCCTCTTCGGTGTGTTGTCGGAGGGTGTAACAACACCAACAGGGACGGATTCAAGTTGCACCAGTGGCCCAAAGATGCCAAAGTGGCAAGAAATTGGACGTTTGTTCCGCACACTTTACCGACGAAAGCTATGCTACGACAGAGATGGCAAGAGTGTGTGGATATCCTGCGACACTCAAAGCAGATGCATTTCCAACCATAAAGTCAAAGAAATCTGCCGCCAGACCCCCATTGAATCTGCCGGAGTGTGTGAGCAATTCAGGGACAAAGGACCTCGCTAGCACGGCAAGCAATGGCGGCAGTTTGTTCCCGCAGACGAGCGAGCTAAACCCCCTGGATGTCTTGGCTCACACCGTCCCAAGATGATCAAGAGAAGAATATCGACCCTAGCTTCCCTGGCCTGCTGACATCAACTCCAAAACTGGACAGATCAGCTTTCAGGAAAAGAGCGCGGATGAGGGTATGTCTACAGAATATATTAATTGATGAAAATTGGGCTGTCTGCACTCTCAAAGTGCATGTTGTTGCCAAATGTATTTCATATGCTGTAAACCTAGTTCATAGTTGTTAGTTTCCTTTAATGCCAAACAAACACATACCAATCGTTGGTTAGAAGGCGATCGCCGAATTCGTCCTCGCTTTCTCCCGTGTCGCTGGCTGTCGTGTCGGTTTCGCTTGCATACGGTTCAAACCGATATGGCTCAATAGCTTCAGTTTCTTCTTCAATTTGGTTTTCTCTACCTGCCTCCACACTACAACCATCCGTTTCAATACATGCGTAATCTGTTGAATCGCTTAAGCCGCTGAAATCCGAGTCTGAATCTGAGCTAATGTCGCTATAGCTTGCTGTTCTTTCCGCCATGTTTGTTTGTGTTGGCTTCACTATGTGACGTCACAGGAAAATGGACGGCTGGTTAAAATCAGGCACTTTGAAGCTTTTTTTAGGGATATTGCGTGATGGGTAAAATTCTGAAAAAAACTTCAAAAAATATAATAAGCCACTGAGAACTGATTTTTTAATGGTTTTAACAATTCTGAAATTGTGATAATGTTCCCCTTTAAAATAAGTATATTCTCACTAATAACAAGTGCACTTTTCTTGGTAGAAAGATAGTATATATTTTGCTCAATATGTTGAAAAATATTCTTAAATGAAGTAAATGCAAGTGCCATTATCTTGACATAATGATATGTGCTCGGCATTACATTTCTTGAAACCAGCAAACTTATACTAAAAACTAGTTTATTGTTCTTAATGGAAAGGCAACAAGGCAACCGCTTGTTACTCTCGGAGTCTCTCAGCCGCTCAGGCAAATCATATGGTCTAAAAATGCATTTTTCCATGGATAACATGACATCATCGCGCCAAGTGCGTGCTCTTTCAGTCAATTAGTGCGCATATATACAGCCCGGCCCCCGGCCCAAAAATGTTTAATTGTAATTTTGAGGAATTTATCTGAATATGCATGAACTATTTCTGTTCAAAATTGTTTGAAATTTCAAATGTTTAAATATTAACTGTCAGTTTACTGTACTGTGCCAACTGTACTACTATATGAGTACGTGTTTCCTATTGTTTCATTGAAAATAAAACAGCAAAGTCCATTTGGCTGTCATCTGTTTTAATTATGAGACACAATTGTGTCAAAATCATGATTTTTTTTTTTCATGCTTGAAATAAGAAATGATGACTTTAAAAAAGTAGTTTTATACTTGTGAGTGTTGATGACACAGCTTTGCAACAGTTGATATTCTAGTTTCAAGCATGCTTTACTCAATGTAGGTCATCAAATCTCAGCTGTAATATCTTACTGAGATCATTTAGGACCAAAACACTTAAAACAAGTAAAACACTCTAACATAAAATCTGCTTAGTGAGAAGAATGATCTTATCAGACAGAAAATAAGCAAATATCACCCTTATTTGAGATATTTAATCTTACTTAGATTTCAGTTTTTGCAGTGTACTTATATAGCCCTAAATCACGAGTGTCTCAAAGGGCTGCACAAGCCACAAATCTTAAGAGATTTTTTTTTTTTTTTTTTAATGTTACAGAATTTTTACCACTGTATTACATGGCCTTTCCCTTTAACAACAAAAACATAAACGTTTGGGAACTGAGGAGATCAATTTCTGAAGCTCTTCGGGTGGAATTCTTTCCCATTCTTGCTTGATGTACAGCTTAAGTTGTTCAACAGTCCGGGGGTCTCCGTTGTGCTATTTTAGGCTTCATAATGCGCCACACATTTTCAATGGGAGACAGGTCTGCACTACAGGCATGCCAGTCTAGTACCCGCACTCTTTTACTACGAAGCCACGCTGTTGTAGCACGTGGCTTGGCATTGTCTTGCTGAAATAAGCAGGGGCGTCCATGATAACGTTGCTTGGATGGCAACATATGTTGCTCTAAAACCTTTATGTACCTTTCAGCATTAATGGCTCCTTCACAGATGTGTAAGTTACCCATGTCTTGGGCACTAAAACACCCCCATACCATCACAGATACGACGTCCACAGTTTCCAAAAACAATTTGAAATGTGGACTCGTCAGACTACAGAACACTTTTCCACTTTGCATCAGTCCATCTTAGATGAGCTCGGACCGAGCGAAGCCGGTGGCCATGTGATGATATCCTTTACACACTGATGTCGCTTTTTGATGCAGTAGCGCCTGAGGACTCGAAGGTCACTGGCATGGCCGCTTACCTGCAGTGATTTCTCCAGATTCTCTGAACCTTTTGATGATATTACAGATCGTAGATGTTGAAATCCCTAAATTCCTTGCAATAGCTGATTGAGAAATGTTGTTCTTAAACTGTTGGACATTTTGCTCACGCATTTGTTCACAAAGTGGTGACCCTCGCCCCATCCTGCTTTTATACCCAATCATGGCACCCACCTGTTCCCAATTAGCCTGTTCACCTGTGGGATGTTCCAAATAAGTTAGGGGTCGGGAACCTTTTTGGCTGAGAGAGCCATGAAAGCCAAATATTTTTAAATGTATTTCCGTGAGAGCCACATAATGTTTTTTAACACTGAATACAACTAAATGCTAAACTATAGGGCAGCACGGTGGCAGAGGGGTTAGTGCATCTGCCTCACAATACGAAGGTCCTGAGTAGTCTTGGGCTCAATCCCGGGCTCGGGATATTTCTGTGTGGAGTTTGCATGTCCTCCCCGTGACTGCGTGGGTTCCCTCCGGGTACTCCGGCTTCCTCCCACCTCCAAAGACATGCACCTGGGGATAGGTTGATTGGCAACACTAAATTGGCCCTAGTGTGTGAATGTGAATGTGAATGTTGTCTGTCTATCTGTGTTGGCCCTGCGATGAGGTGGCGATTTGTCCAGGGTGTACCCCGCCTTCCGCCCGATTGTAGCTGAGATAGGCTCCAGCGCCCCCCGCGACCCCGTAAGGGAATAAGCGGTAGAAAATGGATGGATGGATGGAGCCTGTGTATAAAGACAGGCTTTGATCAGTTTTTAGCTTCATGTGTGTTACGGCCGTGTTTTCTTTCCCATCCAATATCGAGTAAAACTCAGGCTGGTATCATCTATACCCAGCAGTAGTGTTGTCCCGATACCAATATTTTGGTACCGGTACCAAAAATTTTTTCGATACTTTCCGATACAAAAACACATGCAGCAAAGGTAAACAAAAAGTGGATTTCTAAGAAAGAAATCTACTGTTATGAAGCGTGAATTAAATGTACTGTATACTACAAGGCTTGAGTACTGTAATTATTACAGTATTTGGTGAAGAAATAAAGAGAGTCATGCATAAAAAAAAGTCCTAAAATCAAGCAAATATTCCTCCGTCGTTGTTTTCTGTCATTTTCCTTATAAAACATCAACGCCGACGTTACTTTCACCGACACTCATCTGTGTCGTCCTCATTAAAAGGTCCATCGGGAGACATTTTTGTTCCCCCTTTGCATACCTCACCGCTACAATGTAGCAAGGCTCTGGTACACAATGGCGCCTGTGCGGATTGAGGTTACGTGACGCACTACAATTAAAAAAAACAAAAAAAAACGTCCAGGACGACCCAAGCGTCACTGTCAATTACAGCGCTGAATACGTGCAGGCGTGGGTGTTTTGGGGGCCCGCCGGGCGAGGCGGAACAGGGCGCTCTGTGCTGACTCGGCAAAGAATGCTCATAGGAGTTTAGTGGGGAACATTAAGCACTATGTATATATATGTGTATATACAGGTAAAAGCCAGTAAATTAGAATATTTTGAAAAACTTGATTTATTTCAGTAATTGCATTCAAAAGGTGTAACTTGTACATTATATTTATTCATTGCACACAGACTGATGCATTCAAATGTTTATTTCATTTAATTTTGATGAGTTGAAGTGGCAACAAATGAAAATCCAAAATTCCGTGTGTCACAAAATTAGAATATTACTTAAGGCTAATACAAAAAAGGGATTTTTAGAAATGTTGGCCAACTGAAAAGTATGAAAATGAAAAATATGAGCATGTACAATACTCAATACTTGGTTGGAGCTCCTTTTGCCTCAATTACTGCGTTAATGCGGCGTGGCATGGAGTCGATGAGTTTCTGGCACTGCTCAGGTGTTATGAGAGCCCAGGTTGCTCTGATAGTGGCCTTCAACTCTTCTGCGTTTTTGGGTCTGGCATTCTGCATCTTCCTTTTCACAATACCCCACAGATTTTCTATGGGGCTAAGGTCAGGGGAGTTGGCGGGCCAATTTAGAACAGAAATACCATGGTCGGTAAACCAGGCACGGGTAGATTTTGCGCTGTGTGCAGGCGCCAAGTCCTGTTGGAACTTGAAATCTCCATCTCCATAGAGCAGGTCAGCAGCAGGAAGCATGAAGTGCTCTAAAACTAGCTGGTAGACGGCTGCGTTGACCCTGGATCTCAGGAAACAGAGTGGACCGACACCAGCAGATGACATGGCACCCCAAACCATCACTGATGGTGGAAACTTTACACTAGACTTCAGGCAACGTGGATCCTGTGCCTCTCCTGTCTTCCTCCAGACTCTGGGACCTCGATTTCCAAAGGAAATGCAAAATTTGCATGGTTGGGTGATGGTTTGGGGTGCCATGTCATCTGCTGGTGTCGGTCCACTCTGTTTCCTGAGATCCAGGGTCAACGCAGCCGTCTACCAGCAAGTTTTAGAGCACTTCATGCTTCCTGCTGCTGACCTGCTCTATGGAGATGGAGATTTCAAGTTCCAACAGGACTTGGCGCCTGCACACAGCGCAAAATCTACCCGTGCCTGGTTTACGGACCATGGTATTTCTGTTCTAAATTGGCCCGCCAACTCCCCTGACCTTAGCCCCATAGAAAATCTGTGGGGTATTGTGAAAAGGAAGATGCAGAATGCCAGACCCAAAAACGCAGAAGAGTTGAAGGCCACTATCAGAGCAACCTGGGCTCTCATAACACCTGAGCAGTGCCAGAAACTCATCGACTCCATGCCACGCCGCATTAACGCAGTAATTGAGGCAAAAGGAGCTCCAACCAAGTATTGAGTATTGTACATGCTCATATTTTTCATTTTCATACTTTTCAGTTGGCCAACATTTCTAAAAATCCCTTTTTTGTATTAGCCTTAAGTAATATTCTAATTTTGTGACACACGGAATTTTGGATTTTCATTTGTTGCCACTTCAAATCATCAAAATTAAATGAAATAAACATTTGAATGCATCAGTCTGTGTGCAATGAATAAATATAATGTACAAGTTACACCTTTTGAATGCAATTACTGAAATAAATCAAGTTTTTCAAAATATTCTAATTTACTGGCTTTTACCTGTGTATATATATATATATATTAGAGATGCGCGGATAGGCAATTATTTAATCCGCAACCGCATCAGAAAGTCGTCAACCATCCGCAATCCACCCGATCAAACATTTGATCAGAACCGCATCCGCCCGCCATCCGCCCGCACCCGCCCGTTGTTATATATCTAATATAGACGATGCAAGGCATTAGTGAGGTTATAAAGCTTTTGCCTGTTAAAGAAAGGAGACTGATCCAATGCAGTACAGACATTCGCGTGCCATGCTGTCACGACCCAGACCCACACCAGTGCGCAATCATATGGGAGCCGCGCTGAGCGCACCTCCAAGCGCGTCTCGCTGCCGGCGACGGCCGGGTATATGGGCCCGACGCTCCAGCGCCATCCATTTTCAGGGCTAGTTGATTCGGCAGGTGGGTTGTTACACACTCCTTAGCGGGTTCCGACTACCATGGCCACCGTCCTAGCTGCTGTCTATATCAACCAGGGTGAGCCCCACCCCTTTCGTGAGCGCACTGCGCGCGGAGTGACCCCTGTTACGCGCCCCCGGCAACAGGGGTGGCGGGCAGGTAAGCTGCGCGGGCGGAGCGTGCGGAGTGACCCCTGTTACGAGCCCCTGGCCACGGGGGTGGCGGGCAGGTAAGCTGCTTACCTGCTGCGCGTGACGCCGGCCGCAGCGAAGGCGGACGAGGCGGGGTGTCGGTGCGGTGGGCGCGGTGGTGACCCTGGACGTGCGTCGGGCCCTTCTCGCGGATCGCCTCAGCTACGGCTCCCGGTGGGGCCCTCTCGGGGGAAGGGGCCTCGGTCCCGGACCCCGGCGAGGCGTCCCTTCTCTTCCCTTCGCTCTGTAAAAGTGTCCATCTCTTTTTCTTTTCTTTTCTTCTGTTGTGGCATATGCTGCAGGTGCCTGCTCGTTTTTCGTATGTGGGTAACAACATTTAACTATGTATATATATTTCCCAATTGGTTTAACTGCCACCCGCCTGAATCTATTTAAAAACAATTTATTTTTTTATTTGAACCACCCGACCCGACCTGCGGATAAAATCTAATTTTTTTAAATTTCATCCGCCCGATCCGCGGATAATCCGCGGACTCCGCGGTTGTGCCCGCAAACCGCGCATCTCTAATATATATATATATATATATATGATCCTTTGTGACATTTGCGCAGACTCGACCATGCAGCCCATTTTTCTTCAAGTGCCTCCTTATTGTGCATCTTGAAACAGCCACACCACAATTTTTCAGAGAGTCCTGTATTTCAGCTGAGGTCATTTGTGGATTTTTCTTTGCATCTCGAACAATTTTCCTGGCAGTTGTGGCTGAAATCTTTGCTGGTCTACCTGAATCCCTCATTTTCCACTTCTTAATCAGCGTTTGAACACTGCTGATTGGCATTCTCGATTCCTGTGGATATCTTTTTATACCCCTTTCCTGTTTTATGCAGTTCAATTACCTTTTCTCTCAGATCCTTTGACAATTATTTTGCCTTCCCCATGACTCAGAATCCAGAAACATCTGTGCAGCACTGAATGAAAGATGCAATGGTCTGTCAGAAGCCCAGAAACTCACTGACCTTTTATACACACACATTCATTACAAACAAACATGTCACAGGTGAGGATTGGAACCTTGATTAGCCATTCAAACCTGTTTGTGTCAACTTTGGTGCATGTTATCAGATCAAAGTCACTGGGGTATGTCAACTTTTGATCAGGGTCATTTGGGTACTTTCTTTTGTCATTTTGATTTAAAAAGAGTAAACACAAGTTGTTTGCCAATAAATAGCTTCACACAACTATTAAGCATGAGTGGAAGAAAGGTTTTTGTGTTACCATTCATATTCTCTGAAGAATGGCCAAGAAATCATCAATTCTCCCAGGGTATGTCAACTTATTGTCAGGCTTGTCCCTGACAGTTTGACTGTGTTTAAGTTTTTCCTCTGCGTTTGTCTTAGTTTTCTGTCAGCGCTTTTATTTTGTCTTCATTTCCTGATTGTCTCCCTGAGTGCTGCTTCCCCTCAGCTGTGGCTGATTGACACCTGGCCACACCGGGTGTCAATCAGCCAGCAGCTATTTAAACCTGCTTTCCCCTCCAGTCAGGGCTGGATTATTGTCATTGTCGTTAATACTTGTTGTCACTACTACCTGTCATATCGTTGTAGCTCTGTCTACTTTTGTTCACTCTGCTCATGTCATAGTTCCTTCGTGTCACAGTAAGTGTTTTTGTTTCTTGTCGACAGTTAGCCTTTGTGCTATTTTAGTTCATAGCCAAGTTTGTTCTCCGCCTTGTGCGCGCCTTTTGTTTGTTTTTTTGCTATAGTGTTAAATTAAATCACGTTTTCTCGCTCAATGCCTGCCGTCATCTCTGCATCTTGGGGTTCGTCACCAACAAACTCTGACACTTATGAGCACGACTGTATATACACGGCAGCGGCGTGAAGGGAAAACATGGCAAAGAATAAAAAAAGAGTCATAATTACCTCCCTTAGCTAGTTTCTATTTAGCTAACTTTGCTTCGACGTAACCCTAACCTTGTTTTTTCCGTTTTGTGTCGTCCAGGTCGCGACATGGCCAACACGACCTTGCCCGGGTACCCCCCTCACGTTCCCCCGACAGGCCAGGGCAGCTACCCGACCTCCACACTCGCTGGAATGGTTCCTGGTAAGTGACGATTGCCGTGATCACCGCCATCTAGAGGAGAGGAGTGGAACATTTTAGGACAAATGTACAAGTCGCCGACAAATGACACTTCTTGTTCTATATGTC